>NW_027590847.1:32500-67500 GCF_964213995.1 Mustelus asterias
CTGGGACTGTTTGATGGGGACAGTGTCGAGGGAGCTTTACTCTGTATCTAACCCCGTGCTGTACCTGTCCTGGTAGTGTTTGATGTGGACAGTATCGAGGGAGCTTTACTCTTTATCTAAACACGTGCTGTACCTGTCCTGGGCGGGTTTGTTGGGGACAGTGCAGAGGGAGCTTTACTCTGTATCTAACCCCGTGCTGTATCTGTCCTTGGTTTGTTTGATGGGGACAGTGTAGAGGGAGCTTTACTCTATATCTAACCCCGTGCTGTACCTGTCCTGAGACTGTTTGATGGGAACAGTGTAGAGGATGCTTTACTCTGTATCTAACCCCGTGCTGTACCTGTCCTGGGAGTGTTTGATGGGAACAGTGTAGAGAGAGCTTTACTCTGTATCGAACTCTGTGCTGTACCTGTACCTTTCCTGGGAGTGTTGGATGGGAACAGTGTCGAGGGAGCTTTACTTTGCATCTAATCCCGTGATTCAGTTACTGATAGACTGTCGAGGAAGATCAGGTCACACACATGCTCTCCTTACACACTCTCAGACACACACACACACACACACACACACACATGCTCTCTCTGTCTCTCACACACACATACACTATCTCTTACGCACTCTCTCACTCACACACATGTTCTTTCTCTCTGTCACACACACACTTTCTCTCTCACGCACACTTCCTCTCTCACACACATTCTCTCTCACACACTTTCTCTCTCACACACTTTCTCTCTCACACACACTTTCACGCTCACACACTCTCACCCATGCATTCTCTCCAACTGACACACTCTCACACACATGCACTCAGTCTCTCACACACACATACACTCACTCTCTCACACACATACACTCACTCTCTCACACACATACACTCACTCTCTCTCTCGCACACACTCTCTCTCTCACACACTCTCTCTCTCACACACACACTCTCTCTCTCACACTCTCACTCTCTCTCACACACACACACTCTCTCTCACACATACACTCTCTCACACATACACTCTCTCAAACATACACTCTCTCTCACGCACACACATTCTCTCTCTCGCACACACACTCTCTCTCTCTCACACACACAGTCTCTCTCTCACACACACTCTCTCTCACACACACACTCTCTCTCACGCACACACTCTCTCTCTCACACACACACTCTCTCTCACACACACTCTCTCTCTCTCACACACACTCTCTCTCTCTCGCACACACACTCTCTCTCTCGCACACACACTCTCTCTCTCGCACACACACTCTCTCTCTCTCACACACACTCTCTCTCTCACACACACTCTCTCTCTCACACACACTCTCTCTCACGCACACACTCTCTCACACGCCCATGCTCTCTCTCTCGCACACACTAGCTCCCTCACACACACTCTCTCTCACACACACACTCTCTCTCTCTCTCACACACACACACTCTCACGCACATGCTCTCTCTCACGCACATGCTCTCTCTGACGCACACGCTCTCTCTCACGCACATGCTCTCTCTCACGCACACGCTCTCTCTCTCGCACACACTCTCTCTCTCGCACACACTCTCTCTCTCGCACACACTCTCTCTCTCGCACACACTCTCTCTCTCGCACACACTCTCTCTCTCGCACACACTCTCTCTCTCGCACACACTCTCTCTCTCGCACACACTCTCTCTCTCGCACACACTCTCTCTCTCACACACACTCTTTCTCTCGCACACACTCTCTCTCGCACACACACACACACTCTCTCTCACACACAATCTCTCTCACACACACACACTCTCTCTCTCACACACACACACACACACACACACACACAATGATGGGGCAAAATGTAGAGGAAGATTTGAGCTGTATCTAACCCCGTGCTGTACCTGTCCTGGGTCTGTTTGATGTGCACAATGTGGAGGTAGCCTTTCCTTTAATCTAGCACCATGCTGTATCTGTCATTGGATTATTTGATAGTGACAGTGTATCGGGAGCTTCACTCTGTATCTAACCCCGTGTTGTACTTGTCCTGGGAGTGTTTGATGGGGACAGTGCAGAGGGAGATTTACTCTGTATCTAACCCCGTGCTGTACCTGTCCTGGGTGTGTTTGATGGGGACAGTGTATAGGGAGCTTCACTCTGTATCTAACCCCGTGCTGTATCTGTCCTGGGAGTGTTTGATGGGGACAGTGTCGAGGGAGCTTTACTCTGTATCTAACCCCGTGCTATACCTGTCCTGGGTGTGTTTGATGGGGACAGTGTAGAGGGAGCTTCACTCTGTATCTAAACCCTTGCTGTACCTGTCCTGGGTGTGTTTGATGGAGACAGTGTAGAGGGAGCTTTACTCTGTATCTAACCCCGTGCTGTACCTGTCCTGGGAGTGTTTGATGGAGACAGTGTAGAGGGAGCTTTACTCTGTATCTAATCCCGTGCTGTACCTGTCCTGGGAGTGTTTGATGGGGACAGTGTAGAGGGAGCTTTACTCTGTATCTAACCCCGTGCTGTACCTGTCCTGGGAGTGTTTGATGGAGACAGTGTAGAGGGAGCTTTACTCTGTATCTAACCCCGTGCTGTACCTGTCCTGGGAGTGTTTGATGGAGACAGTGTAGAGGGAGCTTTACTCTGTATCTAACCCCGTGCTGTACCTGTCCTGGGAGTGTTTGATGGAGACAGTGTAGAGGGAGCTTTACTCTGTATCTAACCCCGTGCTGTACCTGTCCTGGGAGTGTTTGATGGAGACAGTGTAGAGGGAGCTTTACTCTGTATCTAATCCCGTGCTGTACCTGTCCTGGGAGTGTTTGATGGGGACAGTGTAGAGGGAGCTTTACTCTGTATCTAACCCCGTGCTGTACCTGTCCTGGGAGTGTTTGATGGGGACAGTGTAGAGGGAGCTTCACTCTGTATCTAAACACGTGCTGTACCTGTCCTGGGTGTGTTTGATGGCGGACAGTGTAGAGGGAGCTTTACTCTGTATCTTACCCTTTGCTGTTCCTGTCCTGCGAGTGTTTGATGGAGACAGTGTAGAGGGAGCTTTACTCTGTATCTAACCCCGTGCTGTCCCTGTCCTGCGAGTGTTTGATGGAGACAGTGTAGAGGGAGCTTTACTCTGTATCGAACCCCGTGCTGTACCTGTCCTGGGAGTGTTTAATGGGGACAGTGTAGAAGGAGCTTTACTCTGTATCGAACCTTGTGCTGTCCCTGTCCTGGGAGTGTTTGATGGAGACAGTGTCGAGGGAGCTTCACTCTGTATCTAAACCCGTGCTGTACATGTCCTGGGAGTGTTTGATGGAGACAGTGTAGGGGGACCTTTACTCTGTATTGAATCCCGTGCTGTATTTGTCCATGGAGTGTTTAATGGGGACAGTGTCGAGGGAGCTATACTCTATACCTAACCCTGTGCTGTACCTGTCCTGGGAGTGTTTGATGGGGACAGGACTTGGGGGACATTGGATTTTAGACAATGTTTCGGGTTTTAGACTTTTCGGAGTGAAATTCAGGAACACTTTGCCACACCAGGTGTGATATTAGTTTGGAACTACCTTCTATAATTCACAGTTGATGCTCAGTCACTTATTAATGTTCAAACCTGAAGTTGATAGATGGTATTTTACACACAGGAGAAGCAATTTAAAATCAATGGGTCAATGTTAAAATAGTTGCAGGAACAGAGAGACCTGGGGTTTCAGTTCATTTTTACATCTTAAAGATTCAACCTGGGGCTCAGAATCTGTCAGTTGAATCTACTTTTCCTGTCCCGAAAAGGTGTCAACAATTGTGTTGGGGAATGTGACAAAAGGTGACATTCCTGCATCCTGCACAGTGGGGTTGGGAGGTTGTTTGAAAGGAGATTCAGAAAGTGTCAATTAGATTGTGTCTCTTTGCAGAAGTTGAGTATTTCACAGGAGATGCCTTGAGATAAAGGAAAGTTTTACCAATGTCTGCGTAACTTTCAAAGTCTCCAGACGCATGAAGGGGGCAGAGATTTTGTAATATTCAGAGCAGGAGATGCCAGACAATCAAAGAATTGAAGATGTGAGGCCATCTCTTGTTTCTGAATGTCAATCTGTAGCTTTTAAACTTTAGTCCTGGGCTAATCATTCCAAGTTTGCAATCCCACACTTTGCTGTTGTTAATTTTGAGTTGTAAATTTTCTGAAATTGATTCTGTAATAAAAATCCCTGCAGGATGCAATGATTCCCATTCTGTCTGCTGCTGCAAAGCCCCAGTTTGTGTCTCAGTTTCACTCTTTATCAACCACTTAAGATCCAAGAGCCAGAGAGTTCCAACACTGCAGAATGAGGCCATTCAGCCCAACAAGCCTGCCCCGACAATAATCCCACCCAGGCCCGAGTCCCCCTGACACTAAGAGGCAATTTAGCAAACGTGCAAACTCCACACAGACAGTCACTCGAGGCGGGGAATCGAACCCAGATCCCTGGCGCTGTGAGTCAGCAGTGCTAACCACTGTGCCACCGTGTCACCCGGTGATGAGACAGAACGTTTGCCAAAGTGCACAGAAATAGGCAGCATTGTCAGCATTTTAGCTGGAAGCTTCAAATGACAAAGGGATCTTAATAGTAGAGTCACAGAATCCCTGCAGTGCAGAAGGAGACCATTCAGCCCATCGAGTCTGTACTGACTCTCTGACACAGTATCTTACCAAGGCCCTTGACCCAGCCCTATCCCCGTAACCCCACACATTTACCTTAATCCACCGAACCAACACAGCTTTGGACAGGAAACGGCAATTTACTGTGTCCAATCCACAAATTTGGAAAATACTGGGATGGATTGAGAAATGGTTTCCGGGCAGAAAACAGAGCTCAGATACAAATGGGCCCTTTGGCCCAACTTTTCCCTGCCACCCAGTTTTTACCATTAAGCTCGTATCAAATGCCTTGCGTTTGGCCCAAATCCCTCCATACCAATCTTACCAGAATAACTGTCTAAATGCTTTTTAAAATATAAAATTGTGTCCGCTTCTACTACGACCTCTGGCAGCTTGTTCCAATCCCTCACCACCCTCTGTGTGAAAAGAATTGCCCTCTGGACCCTCTCCCCTCTCACCTTAAACCTATGTCTTCTAGTTTTAGACTCCCCTCCCTTTTGGAAAAGATGTTGACGAGCTTATCAAAGAACAAAGAGAATTACAGCACAGGAACAGGCCCTTCGGCCCTCCAAGCCTGCACCAACCATGCTGCCCGACTGAACTAAAACCCCCTACCCTTCCGGGGACCATATCCCTCTATTCCCATCCTATTCATGTATTTGTCCAGACGTTCCGTAAAACTCACTATCGTATCTGCTTCCACGACCTCCCCCGGCAGCGAGTTCCAGGCACCCACCACCCTCTGTGTAAAAAAACTTGCCTTGTACATCTCCTTTAAATCTTGCCCCTCACACCTTAAACCTATGCCCCCTAGATTTTGAATCTTCCACCCTGGTAAAAGGCTTCTGACTATCCACTCTGTCCATGCCCCTCATAATCTTGTAGAATTCTATCAGGTCGCCCCTCAACCTCCGTCGTTCCAGTGAGAACAAACCAAGTTTCTCCAATCTCTCCTCAGAGCTAATGCCCTCCATCCTAGGAAACATCCTGGTAAATCTTTTCTGAACCCTCTCCAAAGCCTCCACATCTTTCTGGTAGTGTGTCGATCAGAATTGAACACTATATTCCAAGTGCGGCCTAACTAAGGTTCGATAAAGCTGCTGTATCCATGCCCTCATTATTTTAGAGACCTCTATAAGAACACCACGAAGCCAACTCAAGGGAAAAAAGTCCCAGAGTATCCAGCCTCTCATTATAACTCAAACCATCAGGACCCCATAGCATCCCAGTCATTCTTTTCTGCACACTTTCGAGCTTAATAATCTCCTTTTTATAAGGGTGACCAGAACAATACACAGCATTCCAAGTGTGGTCTTACCAATGTCTTGTACAACTTCAACAAGACGTCCCAACTCCTGTGTTCCATGTTCTGACCAATGCAACCAAGCATGTGGAATGCCTTCTTCACCACTCTATCCACCTGTGACTCCACTTTCAAGGAGCTGTCAATCTGTACCCCGAGATCCCTTTGTTCTGTAACTCTCACCAACACCCTACCATTAACTGAGTAAGTCCTGTGTTGGTTCGATCCACCAAAATGTATCACCTTGCATTTATCTAAATTAAACTCCATCTGCCATTCAACAGCCCACTGGCCCAATTGATCAAGACCCCATTGCAACCCTAGATAACCTTCTTCACTGTCCACTATGCCACTAATCTTGGTGTCAACTGCAAACTTACAAACCATGCCTCCTAAATTCTCATCCAAATCATTAATATAAATGACCAATAACAGTGGACCCAGCACCGATCCCTGAGGCACCCCGCTGGTCACAGGCCTCCAGTTTGACCAAAAAAACAACCCTCTACAACCACCCTCTGTCTTCTGTCATCAAGCCAATTTTATATCCATTTGGCTACCTCACCCTGGATCCCGTGAGATTTAACCAAATCCTGTCTGCTTTTGTTTTTAAATGTTTACATTTTTAAACACTGAAACCTCTTGCCCTTGTTGGGAATATCAGTGCGGTTTGAGAAAAGCAAACACTGATCCCACACTCAACACTCCCCAACACAGGACTGAGCAGAGAGTGTGAAATGTGACTGGTGTGAGTGTGGATTGTCTTTTAAAAGTGGGTAAGAAACACTCCTCCATTTTCAAATCTTTACCTTGCTTATGTAGCGTCTTGGACTCCCCTGACACTCACTATCCATCTGAATTAATCTCTATTCCTCACTGTCTAACTGTTACTCTCTGCATTGCTCCCTCTCCCTATCTCTCTGTTACTCTCCATCGCTCCATCTCTCTCTCTCTCTTCCTCTCTCTCTCTCTATCCCTCTCATCCACCATGTTGTTTATCATTAAGGGGTCTAATCACGGAGAATTCAAACACTTTTTCTGTTTCTGTCTTGGCAGAATTGGCAACATTAGTGGATATTTCAAGACTGGATTCACACAATACAGACAGAACGCTGGTGAGCTCAGTACACGTGGTACCTGAATGTTACAATAAGATAGAATCTGTATTCAGACAACTGTCACCCCACAGGGTCCAAACTTCACCGTGTTAATTTGATTTGATTTGATTGATTTGTATTGGGATGCAGTGAGAAGTATTGTTTCTTGTGTGCTATACAGACAAAACATTCCATACATAGAGTGCACAGGGGAGAGGGAGAGGAAAGGGTGCAGAATATAGTGTTGCGGTTACCGATAGGGTGTAGAAAAAGATCAGCTCACACACACACTCTCTCTTACACACTCTTAGACACACACATAATCTCACGCGCACACACGCTCTCTCTCTCTCACACACACACTCTCCCACACTCTCAAACACACATACTATCTCACACACACACTCTCTCTCACACACACACGCTCTCTCTCTCACACACACACGCTCTCTCTCTCACACACACACACTCTCTCACACTCTCAGACACACACATACGATCTCACACACACACACACACTCTCACACACACACGCTCTCTCTCTCTCGCACACACACTCTCTCACACTCTCAGACACACACATACTATCTCACACACACACTCTCTCTCACACACACACGCTCTCTCTCTCACACACACACTCTCTCTCTCACACACACACTCACTCTCTCAGATGCACTCTGTCTCCATCACACATTGTCTCTCTTTCTCACACTCTCCCTCTCACACACACACACAAACTCATATTCTCTCTCACACACACACACATTCTCTCTCACACACACAATGTGGAGGGAGATTTACGCTGTATCTCACCCGACGCTGTACCTGTCCTGGGTGTGTTTGATGTGTAGGCAGCTTTTCCCTGCATCTATCCCCATGCTGTATCTGTCATTGGAATATTTGATTGTCATGATGTGGAGATTTGATAGTTATTTGATAGTGACAGTGTAGAGGGAGCTTTATCTGTATCTAACCCCGTGCTGTACCTGTCCTGGGAGTGTTTGATGGGGACAGTGACGAGGGAGCTTTACTCTGTATCTAACCCCGTGCTGTACCTGTCCTGGGTGTGTTTGATGGGAACAGTGCAGAGGGAGCTTTACTCTGTATCTAACCCCGTGCTGTACCTGTCCTGGGTGTGTTTGATGGGAACAGTGTAGAGGGAGCTTTACTCTGTATCTAACCCCGTGCTGTACCTGTCCTGGGAGTGTTGGATGGGGACAGTGTAGAGAGAGCTTTACTCTGTATCGAACTCTGTGCTGTACCTGTACCTTTCCTGGGAGTGTTTGATGGGAACAGTGTCGAGGGAGCTTTACTTTGCATCTAATCCCGTGATTCAGTTACTGATAGACTGTAGAGGAAGATCAGGTCACACACACACTCTCCTTACACACTCTCAGACACACACACACACACTCAAACACACACACATGCTCTCTCTGTCTCTCACACACACATACACTATCTCTTACGCACTCTCTCACTCACACACATGCTCTTTCTCTCTGTCACACACACTCTTTCTCTCTCTCTCACACACTTTCTCTCTCACACACATTCTCTCACACACACTTTCACCCATGCATTCTCTCTCACTGACACACTCTCACACACATGCACTCAGTCTCTCACACACACATACACTCAGTCTCTCACACACACACAGATACACTCACTCTCTCACACACACACACTCTCTCTCTCTCACACACACAGATACACTCACTCTCTCACACACATACACTCTCTCACACATACACTCTCTCTCAACCATATACTCTCTCTCTCGCACACACACACACTCACACACACAATCACTCTCACACACACAATCACTCTCACACACACACTCTCTCTCTCGCACACACTCTCTCTCACACTCTCTCTCTCACACACACACACTCTCTTTCTCACACACACACTCTTTCTCACACACACTCTCTCACACGCACACACTCTCTCTCGCACACACTCTCTCACACACACACACACACTTTCTCACACACTCTCTCTCTCTCGCACACACACTCTCTCTCACACACACAAACTCTCTCTCTCTCACACACACACACACACACACAATGATGGGCAAAATGTAGAGGAAGATTTGAGCTGTATCTAACCCCGTGCTGTACCTGTCCTGGGGCTGTTTGATGTGCACAATGTGGAGGCAGCTTTTCCTTTAATCTCGCACCATGCTGTATCTGTCATTGGATTATTTGATGGGGACAGTGTATAGGGAGCTTCAGTCTGTATCTCATCCCGTGCTGTACCTGTCCTGGGAGTGTTTGATGGGGACAGTGTCGAGGGAGCTTCAGCCTGTATCTAAACCCGTGCTGTACATGTCCTGGGAGTGTTTGATGTTGATAGTGTAGAGGGAACTTCACTCTGCATCTAACCCCGTGCTGTACATGTCCTGGGAGTGTTTGATGAGGACAGTGAAGTGGGAGCTTTACTCTATATCTAACCACTTGCTGTATCTGTCGTGGGAGTGTTTGATGGGGACAGTGTAGACGGAGATTTATTCTGTATCTCACCCCGTGCTGTATCTGTTAGAACATAAGAACATAAGAAATAGGAGCAGGAGTAGGCCATCTAGCCCCTCGAGCCTGCCCCGCCATTCAATAAGATCATGGCTGATCTGACGTGGATCAGTACCACTTACCCGCCTGATCCCCATACCCCTTAATTCCCTTACAGATCAGGAATCCATCCATCCGCGCTTTAAACATATTCAGCGAGGTAGCCTCCACCACCTCAGTGGGCAGAGAATTCCAGAGATTCACCACCCTCTGGGAGAAGAAGTTCCTCCTCAACTCTGTCTTAAACCGACCCCCCTTTATTATGAGGCTGTGTCCTCTAGTTTTAACTTCCTGACTAAGTGGACAGAATCTCTCCGCCTCCACCCTATCCAGCCCCCGCATTATCTTATAATATCTGTTCCGGGAGTGTTGATGGGGACAGTGTAGAGGGAGATTTACACTGTATCTAACCCCATGCTGTAGCTGTCCTGGGTGTGTTTGATGGGGACAGTGTCAAGGGAGCTTTACTCTATATCTAACCACTTGCTGTACCTGTCCTGGGAGTGTTTCATGGGGACAGTGAAGAGGGAGCTTTACTCTGTATCTAACCCCGTGCTGTACCTGTCCTTGGTTTGTCTGATGGGGATATTGTAGAGGGAGCTTTACACCATATCTAACCCCCTGCTGTATCTGTTCTTGGAGTGTTTGATGGGGATAGTGCAGAGGGAGCTTTACTCTGTATCTAAACCCGTGCTGTACCTGTCCTGGGAGTCTTTGATGGGGACAGTGTCGAGGGAGCTTTACTCTATATCTAACCCCGTGCTGTACCTGTCCTTGGTTTGTCTGATGGGGATATTGTCGAGGGAGCTTTACTCCATATCTAACCCCCTGCTGTATCTGTTCTTGGAGTGTTTGATGGGGATAGTGCAGAGGGAGCTTTACTCTGTAACTAACCCATGCTGTCCCTGTCCTGGGAGTGTTTGATGGGGACAGTGTCGAGCGAGCTTCACTCTGTATCTAAACCCGTGCTGTCCCTGTCCTGGGAGTGTTTGATGAGGACAGTGTAGAGGGAGCTTTACTCTGTATCTAACCCTGTGCTGTACCTGTCCTGGGAGTGTTTGATGGGGACAGTGTAGAGGGAGCTTTACTCTGTATCTAACCCCGTGCTGTACCTGTCCTGGGAGTGTTTGATGGGGGACAGTGTAGAGGGAGCTTTACTCTGTATCTAACCCCGTGCTGTACCTGTCCTGGGAGTGTTTGATGGGGGACAGTGTAGAGGGAGCTTTACTCTGTATCTAACCCCGTGCTGTACCTGTCCTGGGAGTGTTTGATGGGGACAGTGTAGAGGGAGCTTTATTCTGTATCTAACCCTGTGCTGTACCTGTCCTGGGAGTGTTTGATGGGGACAGTCTCGAGGGAGCTTTACTCTGTATCTAAACCCGTGCTGTACCTGTCCTGGGCGAGTTTGTTGGGGACAGTGCAGAGGGAGCTTTACTCTGTATCTAACCCCGTGCTGTATCTGTTCTGGGACAGTTTGATGGGGACAGTGTACAGTGAGCTTTAATCTGTATCTAACCCCGTGCTGTAACTGTCCTGGGAGTGTTTGATGGGGACAGTGTAGTGGGAGCTTTACGCTGTATCTAACCCCGTGCTGTATCTGTCCTGGGTGTGTTGGATGGGGACAGTGGAGAGAGAGCTTTACTCTGTATCGAACTCTGTGCTGTACCTGTACCTTTCCTGGGTGTGTTTGATGGGAACAGTGTCAAGGGAGCTTTACTTTGCATCTAATCCCGTGATTCAGTTACTGATAGACTGCCGAGGAAGATCAGGTCACACACACGCTCTCCTTACACACTCTCAGACACACACACACACACGTACACACACGCTCTCTCTGCCTCTCACACACACATACACTATCTCTTACGCACTCTCTCTCTCACACACATGCTCTTTCTGTCTCTAACACACACATACACTATCTCTTACGCACTCTCTCACTCACACACATGCTCTTTCTCTCTCTCTCACACACTTTCTCTCTCTCACACACTTTCTCTCTCACACACACTTTCTCTCTCACACATTCTCTCACACACACTTTCACGCTCACACACTCTCACCCATGCATTCTCTCTCACTGACACACTCTCACACACATGCACTCAGTCTCTCACGCACACATACACTCACTCTCTCACACACATACACTCCCTCTCACACACACATACACTCACTCTCTCACACAGATACACTCTCTCTCACGCACACACTCTCTCACGCACTCTCTCTCTCTCTCACACACACACTCTCTCTCTCACGCACACACTCTCTCTCACACACACACACTCTCTCTCTCGCACACGGTCTCTCTCACACACACGCTCTCTCTCTCGCACACACTCTCTCTCTCGCACACACACTCTCTCTCTCGCACACGCTCTCTCTCTCACACACTCTCTCTCACACACTCTCTCTCACGCCCACGCTCTCTCTCTCGCACACGCTCTCTCTCTCGCACGCACTCTCTCTCTCACACACACACTCTCTCTCGCACTCTCTCTCTCGCACACACACTCTCTCTCGCACTCTCTCTCTCGAACACACTCTCTCTCTCGTACACACTCTCTCTCTCGCACACTCTCTCTCACACACACACACACTTTCTCTCTCACAATCATTCTCTCACACACACTTTCACGCTCACACACTCTCACCCATGCACTCTCTCTCACTGTCACACTCTCACACACATGCACTCAGTCTCTCTCACACACATACACTCACTCTCTCACACACATGCACTCTCTCTCACACACATACACTCTCTCTCAAGCATATACTCCCTCTCACACACACACTCTCTCACACACACACTCTCTCTCGCACACACTCTCTCTCGCACACGCTCTCTCTCACACACACGCTCTCTCTCTCGCACTCTCTCTCTCTCTCACACACACACACTCTCTCTCACACATACACTCTCTTATACACACACACACACACACACACAGTGATGGGGCAAAATGTAGAGGAAGATTTGAGCTGTATCGAACCCCGTGCTGTACCTGTCCTGGGTGTGTTTGATGTGCACAATGTGGAGGCAGCTTTTCCTTTAATCTAGCACCATGCTGTATCTGTCATTGGTTTATTTGATAGTGACAGTGTATAGGGAGCTTCACTCTGTATCTAACCCCGTGCTGTACCTATCCTGGGTGTGTTTGATGGGGACAGTGTCGAGGGAGCTTCACTCTGTATCAAAACCCGTGCTGTACCTGTCCTGGGAGTGTTTGATGGGGGACAGTATAGAGGGAGCTTTACTCTGTATCTAACCCCGTGCTGTACCTGTTCTCGGAGTGTTTGATGGGGACAGTGTAGAGGGAGCTTCACTCTGTATCTAAACACGTGCTGTACCTGTCCTGGGTGTGTTTGATGGGGGACAGTGTAGAGGGAGCTTTACTCTGTATCTAACCCCGTGCTGTATCTCTCCTGGAAGTGTTTTATGGGGACAGTGTAGAGCGAGCTTTGCTCCGTATCTTACCCTGTGCTGTCCCTGTCCTGCGAGTGTTTGATGGGGGACAGTATAGAGGGACCTTTACTCTGTACTGAACCCCGTGCTGTATTTGTCCTGGGAGTGTTTAATGGGGACAGTGTCGAGGGAGCTATACTCTGTACCTAACCCTGTGCTGTACCTGTCCTGGGAGTGTTTGATGGGGACAGGACTTGGGGGACATTGGATTTTAGACAATGTTTAGGGTTTTAGACTTTTCGGAGTGAAATTCAGGAACACTTTGCCACACCAGGTGTGATATTAGTTTGGAACTACCTTCTATAATTCACAGTTGATGCTCAGTCACTTATTAATGTTCAAACCTGAAGTTGATAGATGGTATTTTACACACAGGAGAAGCAATTTAAAATCAATGGGTCAATGTTAAAATAGTTGCAGGAACAGAGAGACCTGGGGTTTCAGTTCATTTTTACATCTTAAAGATTCAACCTGGGGCTCAGAATCTGTCAGTTGAATCTACTTTTCCTGTCCCGAAAAGGTGTCAACAATTGTGTTGGGGAATGTGACAAAAGGTGACATTCCTGCATCCTGCACAGTGGGGTTGGGAGGTTGTTTGAAAGGAGATTCAGAAAGTGTCAATTAGATTGTGTCTCTTTGCAGAAGTTGAGTATTTCACAGGAGATGCCTTGAGATAAAGGAAAGTTTTACCAATGTCTGCGTAACTTTCAAAGTCTCCAGACGCATGAAGGGGGCAGAGATTTTGTAATATTCAGAGCAGGAGATGGGGGACAATCACAGAATTGAAGATGTGAGGCCATCTCTTGTTTCTGAATGTCAATCTGTAGCTTTTAAACTTTAGTCCTGGGCTAATCATTCCAAGTTTGCAATCCCACACTTTGCTGTTGTTAATTTTGAGTTGTAAATTTTCTGAAATTGATTCTGTAATAAAAATCCCTGCAGGATGCAATGATTCCCATTCTGTCTGCTGCTGCAAAGCCCCAGTTTGTGTCTCAGTTTCACTATTTATCAACCATTTAAGATCCAAGAGCCATAGAATTCCTACACTGCAGAATGAGGCCATTCAGCCCAACAAGCCTGCCCCGACAATAATCCCACCCAGGCCCGAATCCCCCTGACACTAAGGGGCAATTTAGCAAACGTGCAAACTCCACACAGACAGTCACTCGAGGCGGGGAATCGAACCCAGATCCCTGGCGCTGTGAGTCAGCAGTGCTAACCACTGTGCCACCGTGTCGCCCGGTGATGAGACAGAACGTTGGCCAAAGTGCACAGAAATAGGCAGCATTGTCAGCATTTTAGCTGGAAGCTTCAAATGACAAAGGGATCTTAATAGTAGAGTCACAGATTCCCTGCAGTGCAGAAGGAGGCCATTCAGCCCATCGAGTCTGTACTGACTCTCTGACACAGTATCTTACCAAGGCCCTTGACCCAGCCCTATCCCCGTAACCCCACACATTTACCTTAATCCACCGAACCAACACAGCTTTGGACAGGAAACGGCAATTTACTGTGTCCCATCCACAAATTTGGAAAATACTGGGATGGATTGAGAAATGGTTTCCGGGCAGAAAACAGAGCTCAGATACAAATGGGCCCTTTGGCCCAACTTTTCCCTGCCACCCAGTTTTTACCATTAAGCTCGTATCAAATGCCTTGCGTTTGGCCCAAATCCCTCCATACCAATCTTACCAGAATAACTGTCTAAATGCTTTTTAAAATATAAAATTGTGTCCGCTTCTACTACGACCTCTGGCAGCTTGTTCCAATCCCTCACCACCCTCTGTGTGAAAAGAATTGCCCTCTGGACCCTCTCCCCTCTCACCTTAAACCTATGTCTTCTAGTTTTAGACTCCCCTCCCTTTTGGAAAAGATGTTGACGAGCTTATCAAAGAACAAAGAGAATTACAGCACAGGAACAGGCCCTTCGGCCCTCCAAGCCTGCACCAACCATGCTGCCCGACTGAACTAAAACCCCCTACCCTTCCGGGGACCATATCCCTCTATTCCCATCCTATTCATGTATTTGTCCAGACGTTCCGTAAAACTCACTATCGTATCTGCTTCCACTACCTCCCCCGGCAGCGAGTTCCAGGCACCCACCACCCTCTGTGTAAAAAAACTTGCCTTGTACATCTCCTTTAAACCTTGCCCCTCACACCTTAAACCTATGCCCCCTAGATTTTGAATCATCCACCCTGGTAAAAGGCTTCTGACTATCCACTCTGTCCATGCCCCTCATAATCTTGTAGGATTCTATCAGGTCGCCCCTCAACCTCCGTCGTTCCAGTGAGAACAAACCAAGTTTCTCCAATCTCTCCTCAGAGCTAATGCCCTCCATCCTAGGAAACATCCTGGTAAATCTTTTCTGAACCCTCTCCAAAGCCTCCACATCTTTCTGGTAGTGTGTCGATCAGAATTGAACACTATATTCCAAGTGCGGCCTAACTAAGGTTCGATAAAGCTGCTGTATCCATGCCCTCATTATTTTAGAGACCTCTATAAGAACACCACTAAGCCAACTCAAGGGAAAAAAGTCCCAGAGTATCCAGCCTCTCATTATAACTCAAACCATCAGGACCCCATAGCATCCCAGTCATTCTTTTCTGCACACTTTCGAACTTAATAATCTCCTTTCTATAAGGGTGACCAGAACAATACACAGCATTCCAAGTGTGGTCTTACCAATGTCTTGTACAACTCCAACAAGACGTCCCAACTCCTGTGTTCAATGTTTTGACCAATGAAACCAAGCATGTGGAATGCCTTCTTCACCACTCTATCCACCTGTGACTCCACTTTCAACGAGCTATCAATCTGTACCCCGAGATCCCTTTGTTCTGTAACTCTCACCAACACCCTACCATTAACTGAGTAAGTCCTGTGTTTGTTCAATCTACCAAAATGCATCACCTTGCATTTATCTAAATTAAACTCCATCTGCCATTCAACAGCCCACTGGCCCAATTGATCAAGACCCCATTGCAACCCTAGATAACCTTCTTCACTGTCCACTATGCCACAAATCTTGGTGTCATCTGCAAACTTACAAACCATGCCTCCTAAATTCTCATCCAAATCATTAATATAAATGACAAATAACAGTGGACCCAGCACCGATCCCTGAGGCACCCCGCTGGTCACAGGCCTCCAGTTTGACAAAAAAAACAACCCTCTACAACCACCCTCTGTCTTCTGTCATCAAGCCTATTTTGTATCCATTTGGCTACCTCACCCTGGATCCCGTGAGATTTAACCAAATCCTGTCTGCTTTTGTTTTTGAATTTGTACATTTTTAAACACAGAAACAGTTCTGTATCGAACTCTGTGCTGTACCTGTAACTTTCCTGGGAGTGTTTGATGGGAACAGTGTCGAGGGAGCTTTACTTTGCATCTAATCCCGTGATTCAGTTACTGATAGACTGTAGAGGAAGATCAGGTCACACACACACTCTCCTTACACACTCTCAGACACACACACACACACACACACTTGCTCTCTCTGTCTCTCACACACACATACACTATCTCTTACGCACTCTCTCACTCACACACATGCTCTTTCTCTCTCTCACACACACTTTCTCTCTCACACATTCTCTCACACACACTTTCACGCTCACACACTCTCACCCATGCATTCTCTCCAACTGACACACTCTCACACACATGCACTCAGTCTCTCACACACATAAACTCACTCTCTCACACACATACACTCACTCTTTCACACATACACTCTCTCTCAAACATATACTCTCTCTCACACACACACTCTCTCACACACTCTCTCTCTCACACACACTCTCTCTCACACACACACTCTCTCTCACACACACACACTCTCTCACACACACTCTCTCTCACACACACACTCTCTCTCACACATATACACTCTCTCTCAAACATACTTGTGCTGGGCGAGTTTGATGGGGACAGTGTAGAGGGAGCTTTACTCTGTATCTCACCCCGTGCTGTACCTGTCCTGGGACTGTTTGATGGGGACAGTGTCGAGGGAGCTTTACTCTGTATCTAACCCCGTGCTGTACCTGTCCTGGGAGTGTTTGATGGGGACAGTGTCGAGGGAGCTTTACTCTATATCTAACCACGTGCTGTCCCTGTCCTGGGAGTGTTTGATGGGGACAGTGTACAGTGAGCTTTAATCTGTATCTAACCCCGTGCTGTAACTGTCCTGGGAGTGTTTGATGGGGACAGTGTAGTGGGAGCTTTACGCTGTATCTAACCCCGTGCTGTATCTGTCCTGGGTGTGTTGGATGGGGACAGTGGAGAGAGAGCTTTACTCTGTATCGAACTCTGTGCTGTACCTGTACCTTTCCTGGGTGTGTTTGATGGGAACAGTGTCAAGGGAGCTTTACTTTGCATCTAATCCCGTGATTCAGTTACTGATAGACTGCCGAGGAAGATCAGGTCACACACACGCTCTCCTTACACACTCTCAGACACACACACACACACGTACACACACGCTCTCTCTGCCTCTCACACACACATACACTATCTCTTACGCACTCTCTCTCTCACACACATGCTCTTTCTGTCTCTAACACACACATACACTATCTCTTACGCACTCTCTCACTCACACACATGCTCTTTCTCTCTCTCTCACACACTTTCTCTCTCTCACACACTTTCTCTCTCACACACACTTTCTCTCTCACACATTCTCTCACACACACTTTCACGCTCACACACTCTCACCCATGCATTCTCTCTCACTGACACACTCTCACACACATGCACTCAGTCTCTCACGCACACATACACTCACTCTCTCACACACATACACTCCCTCTCACACACACATACACTCACTCTCTCACACAGATACACTCTCTCTCACGCACACACTCTCTCACGCACTCTCTCTCTCTCTCACACACACACTCTCTCTCTCACGCACACACTCTCTCTCACACACACACACTCTCTCTCTCGCACACGGTCTCTCTCACACACACGCTCTCTCTCTCGCACACACTCTCTCTCTCGCACACACACTCTCTCTCTCGCACACGCTCTCTCTCTCACACACTCTCTCTCACACACTCTCTCTCACGCCCACGCTCTCTCTCTCGCACACGCTCTCTCTCTCGCACGCACTCTCTCTCTCACACACACACTCTCTCTCGCACTCTCTCTCTCGCACACACACTCTCTCTCGCACTCTCTCTCTCGAACACACTCTCTCTCTCGTACACACTCTCTCTCTCGCACACTCTCTCTCACACACACACACACTTTCTCTCTCACAATCATTCTCTCACACACACTTTCACGCTCACACACTCTCACCCATGCACTCTCTCTCACTGTCACACTCTCACACACATGCACTCAGTCTCTCTCACACACATACACTCACTCTCTCACACACATGCACTCTCTCTCACACACATACACTCTCTCTCAAGCATATACTCCCTCTCACACACACACTCTCTCACACACACACTCTCTCTCGCACACACTCTCTCTCGCACACGCTCTCTCTCACACACACGCTCTCTCTCTCGCACTCTCTCTCTCTCTCACACACACACACTCTCTCTCACACATACACTCTCTTATACACACACACACACACACACACAGTGATGGGGCAAAATGTAGAGGAAGATTTGAGCTGTATCGAACCCCGTGCTGTACCTGTCCTGGGTGTGTTTGATGTGCACAATGTGGAGGCAGCTTTTCCTTTAATCTAGCACCATGCTGTATCTGTCATTGGTTTATTTGATAGTGACAGTGTATAGGGAGCTTCACTCTGTATCTAACCCCGTGCTGTACCTATCCTGGGTGTGTTTGATGGGGACAGTGTCGAGGGAGCTTCACTCTGTATCAAAACCCGTGCTGTACCTGTCCTGGGAGTGTTTGATGGGGGACAGTATAGAGGGAGCTTTACTCTGTATCTAACCCCGTGCTGTACCTGTTCTCGGAGTGTTTGATGGGGACAGTGTAGAGGGAGCTTCACTCTGTATCTAAACACGTGCTGTACCTGTCCTGGGTGTGTTTGATGGGGGACAGTGTAGAGGGAGCTTTACTCTGTATCTAACCCCGTGCTGTATCTCTCCTGGAAGTGTTTTATGGGGACAGTGTAGAGCGAGCTTTGCTCCGTATCTTACCCTGTGCTGTCCCTGTCCTGCGAGTGTTTGATGGGGGACAGTATAGAGGGACCTTTACTCTGTACTGAACCCCGTGCTGTATTTGTCCTGGGAGTGTTTAATGGGGACAGTGTCGAGGGAGCTATACTCTGTACCTAACCCTGTGCTGTACCTGTCCTGGGAGTGTTTGATGGGGACAGGACTTGGGGGACATTGGATTTTAGACAATGTTTAGGGTTTTAGACTTTTCGGAGTGAAATTCAGGAACACTTTGCCACACCAGGTGTGATATTAGTTTGGAACTACCTTCTATAATTCACAGTTGATGCTCAGTCACTTATTAATGTTCAAACCTGAAGTTGATAGATGGTATTTTACACACAGGAGAAGCAATTTAAAATCAATGGGTCAATGTTAAAATAGTTGCAGGAACAGAGAGACCTGGGGTTTCAGTTCATTTTTACATCTTAAAGATTCAACCTGGGGCTCAGAATCTGTCAGTTGAATCTACTTTTCCTGTCCCGAAAAGGTGTCAACAATTGTGTTGGGGAATGTGACAAAAGGTGACATTCCTGCATCCTGCACAGTGGGGTTGGGAGGTTGTTTGAAAGGAGATTCAGAAAGTGTCAATTAGATTGTGTCTCTTTGCAGAAGTTGAGTATTTCACAGGAGATGCCTTGAGATAAAGGAAAGTTTTACCAATGTCTGCGTAACTTTCAAAGTCTCCAGACGCATGAAGGGGGCAGAGATTTTGTAATATTCAGAGCAGGAGATGGGGGACAATCACAGAATTGAAGATGTGAGGCCATCTCTTGTTTCTGAATGTCAATCTGTAGCTTTTAAACTTTAGTCCTGGGCTAATCATTCCAAGTTTGCAATCCCACACTTTGCTGTTGTTAATTTTGAGTTGTAAATTTTCTGAAATTGATTCTGTAATAAAAATCCCTGCAGGATGCAATGATTCCCATTCTGTCTGCTGCTGCAAAGCCCCAGTTTGTGTCTCAGTTTCACTATTTATCAACCATTTAAGATCCAAGAGCCATAGAATTCCTACACTGCAGAATGAGGCCATTCAGCCCAACAAGCCTGCCCCGACAATAATCCCACCCAGGCCCGAATCCCCCTGACACTAAGGGGCAATTTAGCAAACGTGCAAACTCCACACAGACAGTCACTCGAGGCGGGGAATCGAACCCAGATCCCTGGCGCTGTGAGTCAGCAGTGCTAACCACTGTGCCACCGTGTCGCCCGGTGATGAGACAGAACGTTGGCCAAAGTGCACAGAAATAGGCAGCATTGTCAGCATTTTAGCTGGAAGCTTCAAATGACAAAGGGATCTTAATAGTAGAGTCACAGATTCCCTGCAGTGCAGAAGGAGGCCATTCAGCCCATCGAGTCTGTACTGACTCTCTGACACAGTATCTTACCAAGGCCCTTGACCCAGCCCTATCCCCGTAACCCCACACATTTACCTTAATCCACCGAACCAACACAGCTTTGGACAGGAAACGGCAATTTACTGTGTCCCATCCACAAATTTGGAAAATACTGGGATGGATTGAGAAATGGTTTCCGGGCAGAAAACAGAGCTCAGATACAAATGGGCCCTTTGGCCCAACTTTTCCCTGCCACCCAGTTTTTACCATTAAGCTCGTATCAAATGCCTTGCGTTTGGCCCAAATCCCTCCATACCAATCTTACCAGAATAACTGTCTAAATGCTTTTTAAAATATAAAATTGTGTCCGCTTCTACTACGACCTCTGGCAGCTTGTTCCAATCCCTCACCACCCTCTGTGTGAAAAGAATTGCCCTCTGGACCCTCTCCCCTCTCACCTTAAACCTATGTCTTCTAGTTTTAGACTCCCCTCCCTTTTGGAAAAGATGTTGACGAGCTTATCAAAGAACAAAGAGAATTACAGCACAGGAACAGGCCCTTCGGCCCTCCAAGCCTGCACCAACCATGCTGCCCGACTGAACTAAAACCCCCTACCCTTCCGGGGACCATATCCCTCTATTCCCATCCTATTCATGTATTTGTCCAGACGTTCCGTAAAACTCACTATCGTATCTGCTTCCACTACCTCCCCCGGCAGCGAGTTCCAGGCACCCACCACCCTCTGTGTAAAAAAACTTGCCTTGTACATCTCCTTTAAACCTTGCCCCTCACACCTTAAACCTATGCCCCCTAGATTTTGAATCATCCACCCTGGTAAAAGGCTTCTGACTATCCACTCTGTCCATGCCCCTCATAATCTTGTAGGATTCTATCAGGTCGCCCCTCAACCTCCGTCGTTCCAGTGAGAACAAACCAAGTTTCTCCAATCTCTCCTCAGAGCTAATGCCCTCCATCCTAGGAAACATCCTGGTAAATCTTTTCTGAACCCTCTCCAAAGCCTCCACATCTTTCTGGTAGTGTGTCGATCAGAATTGAACACTATATTCCAAGTGCGGCCTAACTAAGGTTCGATAAAGCTGCTGTATCCATGCCCTCATTATTTTAGAGACCTCTATAAGAACACCACTAAGCCAACTCAAGGGAAAAAAGTCCCAGAGTATCCAGCCTCTCATTATAACTCAAACCATCAGGACCCCATAGCATCCCAGTCATTCTTTTCTGCACACTTTCGAACTTAATAATCTCCTTTCTATAAGGGTGACCAGAACAATACACAGCATTCCAAGTGTGGTCTTACCAATGTCTTGTACAACTCCAACAAGACGTCCCAACTCCTGTGTTCAATGTTTTGACCAATGAAACCAAGCATGTGGAATGCCTTCTTCACCACTCTATCCACCTGTGACTCCACTTTCAACGAGCTATCAATCTGTACCCCGAGATCCCTTTGTTCTGTAACTCTCACCAACACCCTACCATTAACTGAGTAAGTCCTGTGTTTGTTCAATCTACCAAAATGCATCACCTTGCATTTATCTAAATTAAACTCCATCTGCCATTCAACAGCCCACTGGCCCAATTGATCAAGACCCCATTGCAACCCTAGATAACCTTCTTCACTGTCCACTATGCCACAAATCTTGGTGTCATCTGCAAACTTACAAACCATGCCTCCTAAATTCTCATCCAAATCATTAATATAAATGACAAATAACAGTGGACCCAGCACCGATCCCTGAGGCACCCCGCTGGTCACAGGCCTCCAGTTTGACAAAAAAAACAACCCTCTACAACCACCCTCTGTCTTCTGTCATCAAGCCTATTTTGTATCCATTTGGCTACCTCACCCTGGATCCCGTGAGATTTAACCAAATCCTGTCTGCTTTTGTTTTTGAATTTGTACATTTTTAAACACAGAAACAGTTCTGTATCGAACTCTGTGCTGTACCTGTAACTTTCCTGGGAGTGTTTGATGGGAACAGTGTCGAGGGAGCTTTACTTTGCATCTAATCCCGTGATTCAGTTACTGATAGACTGTAGAGGAAGATCAGGTCACACACACACTCTCCTTACACACTCTCAGACACACACACACACACACACACTTGCTCTCTCTGTCTCTCACACACACATACACTATCTCTTACGCACTCTCTCACTCACACACATGCTCTTTCTCTCTCTCACACACACTTTCTCTCTCACACATTCTCTCACACACACTTTCACGCTCACACACTCTCACCCATGCATTCTCTCCAACTGACACACTCTCACACACATGCACTCAGTCTCTCACACACATAAACTCACTCTCTCACACACATACACTCACTCTTTCACACATACACTCTCTCTCAAACATATACTCTCTCTCACACACACACTCTCTCACACACTCTCTCTCTCACACACACTCTCTCTCACACACACACTCTCTCTCACACACACACACTCTCTCACACACACTCTCTCTCACACACACACTCTCTCTCACACATATACACTCTCTCTCACACATATACACTCTCTCTCAAACATACTTGTGCTGGGCGAGTTTGATGGGGACAGTGTAGAGGGAGCTTTACTCTGTATCTCACCCCGTGCTGTACCTGTCCTGGGACTGTTTGATGGGGACAGTGTCGAGGGAGCTTTACTCTGTATCTAACCCCGTGCTGTACCTGTCCTGGGAGTGTTTGATGGGGACAGTGTCGAGGGAGCTTTACTCTATATCTAACCACGTGCTGTCCCTGTCCTGGGAGTGTTTGATGGGGACAGTGTAGAGGGAGCTTTACTCTGTATCTCACCCCGTGCTGTACCTGTCCTGGGACTGTTTGATGGGGACAGTGTCGAGGGAGCTTTACTCTGTATCTAACCCCGTGCTGTACCTGTCCTGGGAGTGTTTGATGGGGACAGTGTGGAGGGAGATTTACTCTGTATCTAACTCCGTGCTGTACCTGTCCTGGGACTGTTTGATGGGGACAGTGTCGAGGGAGCTTTACTCTGTATCTAACCACTTGCTGTATCTGTCCTGGGAGTGTTTGATGGGGGACAGTGTAGAGGGAGATTTACTCTGTATCTCACCCGGTGCTGTATCTGTTCCGGGAGTGTTTGATGGGGACAGTGTGGAGGGAGATTTACTCTGTATCTCACCCGGTGCTGTATCTGTTCCGGGAGTGTTTGATGGGGACAGTGTGGAGGGAGATTTACTCTGTATCTAACCCCATGCTGTACCTGTCCTGGGACTGTTTGATGGGGACAGTGTCGAGGGAGCTTTACTCTGTATCTAACCACTTGCTGTATCTGTCCTGGGAGTGTTTGATGGGGACAGTGTCGAGGGAGCTTTACTCTGTATCTAACCCCGTGCTGTACCTGTCCTGGGACTGTTTGATGGGGATATTGTAGAGGGAGCTTTACTCTGTATCTAACCCCCTGCTGTATCTGGTCTTGGAGTGTTTGATGGGGATAGTGCAGAGGGAGCTTTACTCTGTATCTAACCCATGCTGTCCCTGTCCTGGGAGTGTTTGATGGGGACAGTATCGAGGGAGCTTTACTCTGTACCTAAACCCGTGCTGTATCTGTCCTTGCTTTCTTTGATGGGGACAGTGTAGAGGGAGCTTTACTCTGTATCTAACCCCGTGCTGTATCTGTTCTGGGACTGTTTGATGGGGACAGTGTACAGTGAGCTTTAATCTGTATCGAACCCCGTGCTGTACCTGTCCTGGGAGTGTTTGATGGGGACAGTGGAGAGGGAGCTTTACTCTGTATCTCACCCCGTGCTGTATCTGTCCTTGGTGTGTTGGATGGGGACAGTGGAGAGGGATCTTTACTCTGTATCGAACTCTGTGCTGTGTCTTTCCTGGGAGTGTTTGATGGGAACAGTGTAGAGAGAGCTTTACTCTGTATCTAACCCCGTGCTGTACCTGTCCTGGGAGTGTTTGATGGGAACAGTGTCGAGAGAGCTTTACTCTGTATCGAACTCTGTGCTGTACCTGTACCTTTCCTGGGAGTGTTTGATGGGAACAGTGTTGAGGGAGCTTTACTTTGCATCTAATTCCGTGTTTCAGTCACTGATAGACTGTAGAGGAAGATCAGGTCACACACACGCTCTCCTTACACACTCTCAGACACACACACACACATGCTCTCTCTATCTCTCACACACACATACACTATCTCTTACGCACTCTCTCACTCACACACATGCTCTTTCCCTCTCTCTCACACATTCTCTCTCTCACACACATTCCCTCACACACACTTTCACGCTCACACACTCTCACCGATGCATTCTCTCTCACTGACACACTCTCACACACATGCACTCAGTCTCTCACACACACATTCACTCAATCTCTCACTCACATACACTCTCTCACACACACATTCACTCAATCTCTCACTCACATACACTCTCTCTCTCACACATACACTCTCTCTCAAACATATACACTCGCTCACACACACTCTCTCTCTCACACACACACTCTCTCTCTCGCACACTCTCATTCTCACACACACACACTCTCTCTCTCGCACACACTCTCTCTCTCGCACACACTCTCCCTCTCGCACACTCTCTCTCTCTCTCACACACACACACACACACACTCTCTCTCTCACACACACTCTCTCTCTCACACACACCCTCTCTCTCACACACACTCTCTCTCACACACACGGTCTCTCTCTCTCACACACACACTCTATGTCTCTCACACACACTCTCTCTCACACACGTGCACACACTCTCTCACACACACTCTCTCTCTCTCACGCACACACACTCTCTCTCTCACACACACACATTCTCTCTCACACACAGTCTCTCTCACACACACGGTCTCTCTCTCACACACACTCTCTCAGACACAGACACTCCCTCTCTCTCTCACACACGCACCCTCTCACACACACACACACTATCTCTCTTTCACACACACAGTCTCTCTCTCACACACACACTCTCTCTCACACACTCTCTCTCTCACACACGCACCCTCTCACACACACACTATCCCTCTTTCACACACACACTCTCTCTCTCACACACACTCTCTCTCACACACACTCTCTCTCACACTCACTCTCACTCACACACACTCTCCCTCACACACACACACACTCTCTCACACACACTCTCTCTCTCGCACACACTCTCTCTCGCACACACTCTCTCTCGCACACTCTCTCTCTCTCTCTCACACACACGGTCTCTCTCTCACACACACTCTATGTCTCTCTCACACACACACTCTCTCACACACACTCTCACACACACACACACTCTCTCTCTCTCACTCACACACACTCTCCCTCACACACACACACTCTCTCTCTCACGCACACACACACTCTCTCACACACACACACTCTCTCGCACACACTCTCTCTCTCACACACACACTCTTTCTCACACACACACTCTTTCTCACACACAAACTCTCTCTCACGCACACACTCTCTCTCACGCACACACTCTCTCTCACGCACACACTCTCTCTCACGCACACACTCTCTCTCTCGCACACACTCTCTCTCTCGCACACACTTTGTCACACACTCTCTCTCGCACACACACTCTCTCTCTCACACACACATTCTCTCACACACACACACACACTCTCTCTCTCACACACACACACACATACAACGATGGGCAAAATGTAGAGGAAGATTTGAGCTGTACCTGTCCTGGGGCTGTTTGATGTGCACAATGTGGAGGCAGCTTTTCCTTTAATCTAGCACCATGCTGTATCTGTCATTGGATTATTTGATGGGGACAGTGTATAGGGAGCTTCACTCTGTATCTCACCCCGTGCTGTACCTCTCCTGGGAATGTTTGATGGGGACAGTGTCGAGGGAGCTTCACTCTGTATCTAACCCCGTGCTGTACCTGTCCTTGGTTTGTCTGATGGGGATATTGTAGAGGGAGCTTTACTCCATATCTCACCCCCTGCTGTATCTGTTCTTGGAGTGTTTGATGGGGATAGTGCAGAGGGAGCTTTACTCTGTATCTAACCCCGTGCTGTACCTGTCCTGGGAGTCTTTGATGGGGACAGTGTCGAGGGAGCTTTACTCTATATCTAACCCCGTGCTGTCCCTGTCCTTGGTTTGTCTGATGGGGATATTGTAGAGGGAGCTTTACTCCATATCTAACCCCCTGCTGTATCTGTTCTTGGAGTGTTTGATGGGGATAGTGCAGAGGGAGCTTTACTCTGTATCTAACCCATGCTGTCCCTGTCCTGGGAGTGTTTGATGGGGACAGTGTAGAGGGAGCTTTACTCTGTATCTAACCCCGTGTTGTACCTGTCCTGGGAGTGTTTGATGGGGACAGTCTCGAGGGAGCTTTACTCTGTATCTAACCCCGTGCTGTACCTGTCCTGGGAGTGTTTGATGGGGGACAGTGTAGAGGGAGCTTTACTCTGTATCTAACGCCGTGCTGTACCTGTCCTGGGAGTGTTTGATGGGGACAGTGTAGAGGGAGCTTTACTCTGTATCTAATCCCGTGCTGTACCTGTCCTGGGAGTGTTTGATGGGGACAGTATAGAGGAAGCTTTACTCTGTATCTAACCCTGTGCTGTACCTGTCCTGGGAGTGTTTGATGGGGACAGTGTAGAGGGAGCTTCACTCTGTATCTAAACACGTGCTGTACCTGTCCTGGGAGTGTTTGATGGGGACAGTGTCGAGGGAGCTTTACTCTGTATCTAATCCCGTACTGTACCTGTCCTGGGCGGGTTTGTTGGGGACAGTGCAGAGGGAGCTTTACTCTGTATCTAATCCCGTGCTGTATCTGTCCTTGGTTTGTTTGATGGGGACAGTGTAGAGGGAGCTTTACTCTACATCTAACCCCGTGCTGTACCTGTCCTGGGACTGTTTGATGGGAACAGTGTAGAGGATGCTTTACTCTGTATCTAACCCCGTGCTGTACCTGTCCTGGGAGTGTTTGATGGGAACAGTGTAGAGAGAGCTTTACTCTGTATCGAACTCTGTGCTGTACCTGTACCTTTCCTGGGAGTGTTGGATGGGAACAGTGTCGAGGGAGCTTTACTTTGCATCTAATCCCGTGATTCAGTTACTGATAGACTGTCGAGGAAGATCAGGTCACACACATGCTCTCCTTACACACTCTCAGACACACACACACACACACACATGCTCTCTCTGTCTCTCACACACACATGCACTATCTCTTACGCACTCTCTCACTCACACACATGCTCTTTCTCTCTCTCACACACACTTTCTCTCTCTCTCACACATTCTCTCTCACACACATTCTCTCACACACACTTTCACGCTCACACACTCTCACGCATGCATTCTCTCTCATTGTCACACTCTCACACACATGCACTCAGTCTCTCACACACACATACACTCACTCTCTCACACACATACACTCTCTCTCTCACACATAGACTCTCTCTCAAGCATATACTCTCTCCCACACACACTCTCTCTCACGCACACACTCTCTCTCACACACACACTCTCTCTCTCACACACACTCTCTCTCTCACACACACACTCTCTCTCTCTCACACACTCTGCATTGCTCCCTCTCCCTATCTCTCTGTTACTCTCCATCGCTCCATCTCTCTCTCTCTCTCCCTCTCCCTCTCTATCCCTCTCATCCACCATGTTGTTTATCGTTAAGGGGTCTAATCACGGAGAATTCAAACACTCTTTCTGTTTCTGTCTTGGCAGAATTAGCAACATTAGTGGATATTTCAAGACTGGATTCACACAATACAGACAGAACGCTGGTGAGCTCAGTACACGTGGTACCTGAATGTTACAATAAGATAGAATCTGTATTCAGACAACTGTCACCCCACAGGGTCCAAACTTCACCGTGTTAATTTGATTTGATTTGATTGATTTGTATTGGGATGCAGTGAGAAGTATTGTTTCTTGTGCGCTATCCAGACAAAACATTCCGTACATAGAGTGCACAGGGGAGAAGGAGAGGAAAGGGTGCAGAATATAGTGTTGCAGTTACCGATAGGGTGTAGAAAAAGATCAGCTCACACACACTCTCTCTTACACACTCTTAGACACACACATAATCTCACGCGCACACACGCTCTCTCTCTCTCACACACACACACTCTCTCACACTCTCAGACACACACATACTATCTCACACACACACACACACACACACTCTCACACACACACGCTCTCTCTCTCGCACACACACTCTCTCACACTCTCAGACACACACATACTATCTCACACACACTCTCTCTCACACACACACACGCTCTCTCTCTCACACACACACGCTCTCTCTCTCTCACACACTCTCACACTCTCAGACACACACATACTATCTCACACACACACTCTCTCTCACACACACACACGCTCTCTCTCTCACACACACACGCTCTCTCTCTCTCACACACACACTCTCTCACACTCTCAGACACACACATACTATCTCACACACACACACACACACACACACACTTTCACACACACACGCTCTCTCTCTCTCGCACACACACTCTCTCACACTCTCAGACACACACATACTATCTCACACACACACTCTCTCTCACACACACACGCTCTCTCTCTCACACACACACGCTCTCTCTCTCACACACACACTCTCTCACACTCTCAGACACACATACACTCTCTCTCACACACACACTCACTCTCTCAGATGCACTCTGTCTCCATCACACATTGTCTCTCTTTCTCACACTCTCCCTCTCACACACACACACAAACTCATATTCTCTCTCTCACACACACATTCTCTCTCACACACACAATGTGGAGGGAGATTTACGCTGTATCTCACCCGATGCTGTACCTGTCCTGGGTGTGTTTGATGTGGACGCAGCTTTTCCCTGCATCTATCCCCATGCTGTATCTGTCATTGGAATATTTGATTGTCATGATGTGGAGATTTGATAGTTATTTGATAGTGACAGTGTAGAGGGAGCTTTATCTGTATCTAACCCCGTGCTGTACCTGTCCTGGAAGTGTTTCATGGGGACAGTGACGAGGGAGCTTTACTCTGTATCTAACCCCGTGCTGTACCTGTCCTGGGTGTGTTTGATGGGAACAGTGCAGAGGGAGCTTTACTCTGTATCTAACCCCGTGCTGTACCTGTCCTGGGAGTGTTGGATGGGGACAGTGTAGAGAGAGCTTTACTCTGTATCGAACTCTGTGCTGTACCTGTACCTTTCCTGGGAGTGTTTGATGGGAACAGTGTCGAGGGAGCTTTACTTTGCATCTAATCCCGTGATTCAGTTACTGATAGACTGTAGAGGAAGATCAGGTCACACACACATTCTCCTTACACACTCTCAGACACACACACACACACACACACACACACACACACACACACACACACACACACACACTCAAACACACACACATGCTCTCTCTGTCTCTCACACACACATACACTATCTCTTACGCACTCTCTCACTCACACACATGCTCTTTCTCTCTGTCACACACACTCTTTCTCTCTCTCTCACACACTTTCTCTCTCACACACATTCTCTCACACACACTTTCACCCATGCATTCTCTCACTGACACACTCTCACACACATGCACTCAGTCTCTCACACACACAGATACACTCACTCTCTCACACACATACACTCTCTCACACATACACTCTCTCTCAACCATATACTCTCTCTCTCGCACACACACACTCTCACACACACAATCACTCTCACACACACAATCACTCTCACACACACACTCTCTCTCGCACACCCTCTCTCTCACACTCTCTCTCTCACACACACACACTCTCTTTCTCACACACACACTCTCTTTCTCACACACACACTCTCTTTCTCACACACACACTCTTTCTCACACACACTCTCTCACACGCACACACTCTCTCTCGCACACACTCTCTCACACACTCTCTCTCTCTCGCACACACACTCTCTCTCACACACACAAACTCTCTCTCTCTCACAGACACACACACACACACACACACAATGATGGGCAAAATGTAGAGGAAGATTTGAGCTGTATCTAACCCCGTGCTGTACGTGTCCTGGGTCTGTTTGATGTGCACAATGTGGAGGTAGCCTTTCCTTTAATCTAGCACCATGCTGTATCTGTCATTGGATTATTTGATGGGGACAGTGTATAGGGAGCTTCACTCTGTATCTCACCCCGTGCTGTACCTGTCCTGGGAGTGTTTGATGGGGACAGTGTCGAGGGAGCTTCAGTCTGTATCTAAACCCGTGCTGTACATGTCCTGGGAGTGTTTGATGGGGATAGTGTAGAGGGAGCTTCACTCTGCATCTAACCCTGTGCTGTACGTGTCCTGGGAGTGTTTGATGAGGACAGTGAAGTGCGAGCTTTACTCTATATCTAACCACTTGCTGTACCTGTGCTGGGAGTGTTTGATGGGGACAGTGTAGACGGAGATTTATTCTGTATCTCACCCCGTGCTGTATCTGTTAGAACATAAGAACATAAGAAATAGGAGCAGGAGTAGGCCATCTAGCCCCTCGAGCCTGCCCCGCCATTCAATAAGATCATGGCTGATCTGACGTGGATCAGTACCACTTACCCGCCTGATCCCCATAACCCTTAATTCCCTTCCGATCAGGAATCCATCCATCCGCGCTTTAAACATATTCAGCGAGGTAACCTCCACCACCTCAGTGGGCAGAGAATCCCAGAGATTCACCACCCTCTGGGAGAAGAAGTTCCTCCTCAACTCTGTCTTAAACCGACCCCCCTTTATTTTGAGGCTGTGTCCTCTAGTTTTAACTTCCTTACTAAGTGGAAAGAATCTCACCGCCTCCACCCTATCCAGCCCCCGCATTATCTTATAATATCTGTTCCGGGAGTGTTTGATGGGGACAGTGTAGAGGGAGATTTACACTGTATCTAACCCCATGCTGTAGCTGTCCTGGGAGTGTTTGATGGGGGACAGTATAGAGGGACCTTTACTCTGTATTGAACCCCGTGCTGTATTTGTCCTGGGAGTGTTTAATGGGGACAGTGTCGAGGGAGCTATACTCTGTACCTAACCCTGTGCTGTACCTGTCCTGGGAGTGTTTGATGGGGACAGGACTTGGGGGACATTGGATTTTAGACAATGTTTAGGGTTTCCGACTTTTCGGAGTGAAATTCAGGAACACTTTGCCACACCAGGTGTGATATTAGTTTGGAACTACCTTCTATAATTCACAGTTGATGCTCAGTCACTTATTAATGTTCAAACCTGAAGTTGATAGATGGTATTTTACACACAGGAGAAGCAATTTAAAATCAATGGGTCAATGTTAAAATACTTGCAGGAACAGAGAGACCTGGGGTTTCAGTTCATTTTTACATCTTAAAGATTCAACCTGGGGCTCAGAATCTGTCAGTTGAATCTACTTTTCCTGTCCCGAAAACGTGTCAACAATTGTGTTGGGGAATGTGACAAAAGGTGACATTCCTGCATCCTGCACAGTGGGGTTGGGAGGTTGTTTGAAAGGAGATTCAGAAAGTGTCAATTAGATTGTGTCTCTTTGCAGAAGTTGAGTATTTCACAGGAGATGCCTTGAGATAAAGGAAAGTTTTACCAATGTCTGCGTAACTTTCAAAGTCTCCAGACGCATGAAGGGGGCAGGGATTTTGTAATATTCAGAGCAGGAGATGGGGGACAATCACAGAATTGAAGATGTGAGGCCATCTCTTGTTTCTGAATGTCAATCTGTAGCTTTTAAACTTTAGTCCGAGGCTAATCATTCCAAGTTTGCAATCCCACACTTTGCAGTTGTTAATTTTGAGTTGTAAATTTTCTGAAATTGATTCTGTAATAAAAATCCCTGCAGGATGCAATGATTCCCATTCTGTCTGCTGCTGCAAAGCCCCAGTTTGTGTCTCATTTTCACTATTTATCAACCACTTAAGATCCAAGAGCCATAGAATTCCTACACTGCAGAATGAGGCCATTCAGCCCAACGAGCCTGCCCCGACAATAATCCCACCCAGGCCCGAATCCCCCTGACACTAAGAGGCAATTTAGCAAACGTGCAAACTCCACACAGTCACTCGAGGCGGGGAATCGAACCCAGATCCCTGGCGCAGTGAGTCATGATGTGCAGTGAGTCAGCAGTGCTAACCACTGTGCCACCGTGTCGCCCGGTGATGAGACAGAACGTTTGCCAAAGTGCACAGAAATAGGCAGCATTGTCAGCATTTTAGCTGGAAGCTTCAAATGACAAAGGGATCTTAATAGTAGAGTCACAGATTCCCTGCAGTGCAGAAGGAGGCCATTCAGCCCATCGAGTCTGTACTGACTCTCTGACACAGTATCTTACCAAGGCCCTTGACCCAGCCCTATCCCCGTAACCCCACACATTTACCTTAATCCACCGAACCAACACAGCTTTGGACAGGAATCGGCAATTTACTGTGTCCAATCCACAAATTTGGAAAATACTGGGATGGATTGAGAAATGGTTTCCGGGCAGAAAACAGAGCTCAGATACAAATGGGCCCTTTGGCCCAACTTTTCCCTGCCACCCAGTTTTTACCATTAAGCTCGTATCAAATGCCTTGCGTTTGGCCCAAATCCCTCCATACCAATCTTACCAGAATAACTGTCTAAATGCTTTTTCAAATATAAAATTGTGTCCGCTTCTACTCCGACCTCTGGCAGCTTGTTCCAATCCCTCACCACCCTATGTGTGAAAAGAATTGCCCTCTGGACCCTCTCCCCTCTCACCTTAAACCTATGTCTTCTAGTTTTAGACTCCCCTCCCTTTTGGAAAAGATGTTGACTAGCTTATCAAAGAACAAAGAGAATTACAGCACAGGAACAGGCTCTTCGGCCCTCCAAGCCTGCACCAACCATGCTGCCCGACTGAACTAAAACCCCCTACCCTTCTGGGGACCATATCCCTCTATTCCCATCCTATTCATGTATTTGTCCAGACGTTCCGTAAAACTCACTATCGTATCTGCTTCCACGACCTCCCCCGTCAGTGAGTTCCAGGCACCCACCACCCTCTGTGTAAAAAAACGTGCCTTGTACATCTCCTTTAAACCTTGCCCCTCACACCTTAAACCTATGCCCCCTAGATTTTGAATCTTCCACCCTGGTAAAAAGCTTCTGACTATCCACTCTGTCCATGCCCCTCATAATCTTGTAGAATTCTATCAGGTCGCCCCTCAACCTCCGTCGTTCCAGTGAGAACAAACCAAGTTTCTCCAATCTCTCCTCAGAGCTAATGCCCTCCATCCTAGGAAACATCCTGGTAAATCTTTTCTGAACCCTCTCCAAAGCCTCCACATCTTTCTGGTAGTGTGTCGATCAGAATTGAACACTATATTCCAAGTGCGGCCTAACTAAGGTTCGATAAAGCTGCTGTATCCATGCCCTCATTATTTTAGAGACCTCTATAAGAACACCACTAAGCCAACTCAAGGGAAAAAAGTCCCAGAGTATCCAGCCTCTCATTATAACTCAAACCATCAGGACCCCATAGCATCCCAGTAATTCTTTTCTGCACACTTTCTAGCTTAATAATCTCCTTTCTATAAGGGTGACCAGAACAATACACAGCATTCCAAGTGTGGTCTTACCAATGTCTTGTACAACTCCAACAAGACGTCCCAACTCCTGTGTTCAATGTTTTGACCAATGAAACCAAGCATGTGGAATGCCTTCTTCACCACTCTATCCACCTGTGACTCCACTTTCAAGGAGCTATCAATCTGTACCCCGAGATCCCTTTGTTCTGTAACTCTCACCAACACCCTACCATTAACTGAGTAAGTCCTGTGTTTGTTCAATCTACCAAAATGCATCACCTTGCATTTATCTAAATTAAACTCCATCTGCCATTCAACAGCCCACTGGCCCAATTGATCAAGATCCCATTGCAACCCTAGATAACGTTCTTCACTGTCCACTATGCCACAAATCTTGGTGTCAACTGCAAACTTACAAACCATGCCTCCTAAATTCTCATCCAAATCATTAATATAAATGACCAATAACAGTGGACCCAGCACCGATCCCTGAGGCACCCCGTTGGTCACAGGCCTCCAGTTTGACAAAAAAACAACCCTCTACAACCACCCTCTGTCTTCTGTCATCAAGCCTATTTTGTATCCATTTGGCTACCTCACCCTGGATCCCGTGAGATTTAACCAAATCCTGTCTGCTTTTGTTTTTAAATTTGTACATTTTTAAACACAGAAACAGTTCTGTATCGAACTCTGTGCTGTACCTGTAACTTTCCTGGGAGTGTTTGATGGGAACAGTGTCGAGGGAGCTTTACTTTGCATCTAATCCCGTGTTTCAGTCACTGATAGACTGTAGAGGAAGATCAGGTCACACACACGCTCTCCTTACACACTCTCAGACACACACACACACACACACACACATACACACACATGCTCTCTCTGTCTC
>NW_027590847.1:80000-90000 GCF_964213995.1 Mustelus asterias
GTGTTTGATGGGGACAGTCTCGAGGGAGCTTTACTCTGTATCTAAACCCGTGCTGTACCTGTCCTGGGCGAGTTTGTTGGGGACAGTGCAGAGGGAACTTTACTCTGTATCTAACCCCGTGCTGTATGTGTTCTGGGACGGTTTGATGGGGACAGTGTACAGTGAGCTTTAATCTGTATCAAACCCCGTGCTGTAACTGTCCTGGGAGTGTTTGATGGGGACAGTGTAGTGGGAGCTTTACGCTGTATCTAACCCCGTGCTGTATCTGTCCTGGGTGTGTTGGATGGGGACAGTGGAGAGAGAGCTTTACTCTGTATCGAACTCTGTGCTGTACCTGTACCTTTCCTGGGTGTGTTTGATGGGAACAGTGTCAAGGGAGCTTTACTTTGCATCTAATCCCGTGATTCAGTTACTGATAGACTGCCGAGGAAGATCAGGTCACACACACGCTCTCCTTACACACTCTCAGACACACACACACACACATACACACACGCTCTCTCTGCCTCTCACACACACATACACTATCTCTTACGCACTCTCTCACTCACACACATGCTCTTTCTCTCTCTCACACACACTTTCTCTCTCACACATTCTCTCACACACACTTTCACGCTCACACACTCTCACCCATGCATTCTCTCCAACTGACACACTCTCACACACATGCACTCAGTCTCTCACACACACACACTGATACACTCTCTCTCACACACACATACACTCACTCTCTCACACACATACACTCTCTCTCTCACACACATACACTCTCTCTCACGCACACACTCTCTCTCACGCACTCTCTCTCTCTCTCACACACACACTCTCTCTCTCACGCACACACTCTCTCTCACACGCACACGCTCTCTCTCTCGCACACGCTCTCTCTCTCGCACACGCTCTCTCTCTCGCACACGCTCTCTCTCTCGCACACGCTCTCTCTCTCGCACACGCTCTCTCTCTCGCACACGCTCTCTCTCTCGCACACGCTCTCTCTCTCGCACACGCTCTCTCTCTCGCACACGCTCTCTCTCTCGCACACGCTCTCTCTCTCGCACACGCTCTCTCTCTCGCACACGCTCTCTCTCTCGCACACGCTCTCTCTCTCTCGCACACGCTCTCTCTCTCTCGCACATGCTCTCTCTCTCTCGCACACGCTCTCTCTCTCTCGCACACACACTCTCTCTCGCACACACTCTCTCTCTCTCACACACTCTCTCGCACACACTCTCTCTCTCTCTCACACACTCTCTCTCACGCCCACGCTCTCTCTCACGCCCACACTCTCTCTCTCACACACACTCTCTCTCTCACACACACACTCTCTCTCGCACTCTCTCTCTCGCACACACTCTCTCTCTCGCACTCTCTCGAACACACTCTCTCTCTCGTACACACTCTCTCGCACACTCTCTCTCACACACACACACACTTTCTCTCTCACACACATTCTCTCACACACACTTTCACGCTCACACACTCTCACCCATGCACTCTCTCTCACTGTCACACTCTCACACACATGCACTCAGTCTCTCACACACACATACACTCACTCTCTCACACACATTCACTCTCTCTCACACACATACACTCTCTCTCAAGCATATACTCCCTCTCACACACACACTCTCTCACACACACTCTCTCTCTCACACACACACTCTCTCTCGCACACACTCTCTCTCACACACACGCTCTCTCTCTCGCACACTCTCTCTCACACACACACACTCTCTCTCACACATACACTCTCTCACACATACACTCTCTCAAACATACATTCTCTCACACGCACACACTCTCTCTCACGCACACACTCTCTCTCACGCACACTCTCTCTCTCACGCACACACTCTCTCACACACACGCTCTCTCGCACACACTCTCTCTCGCACACACACTCCCTCTCGCACACACTCTCTCTCTCGCACACACTCTCTCTCTCGCACACACTCTCTCTCTCTCGCACACACTCTCTCTCTCGCACACACTCTCTCTCTCGCACACACTCTCTCTCGCACACACTCCCTCTCGCACACTCTCTCTCTCACACTCTCTCTCTCACACACACACACTTTCTCACACACTCTCTCGCACACTATCTCTCTCACACACACACACTCTCTCTCTCTCACACACACATTCTCTTATACACACACACACACACACACAGTGATGGGGCAAAATGTAGAGGAAGATTTGAGCTGTATCGAACCCCGTGCTGTACCTGTCCTGGGTGTGTTTGATGTGCACAATGTGGAGGCAGCTTTTCCTTTAATCTAGCACCATGCTGTATCTGTCATTGGTTTATTTGATAGTGACAGTGTATAGGGAGCTTCACTCTGTATCTAACCCCGTGCTGTACCTGTCCTGGGTGTGTTTGATGGGGACAGTGTCGAGGGAGCTTCACTCTGTATCAAAACCCGTGCTGTACCTGTCCTGGGAGTGTTTGATGGGGGACAGTATAGAGGGAGCTTTACTCTGTCTCTAACCCCGTGCTGTACCTGTCCTCGGAGTGTTTGATGGGGACAGTGTAGAGGGAGCTTCACTCTGTATCTAAACAGGTGCTGTACCTGTCCTGGGTGTGTTTGATGGGGGACAGTGTAGAGGGAGCTTTACTCTGTATCTAACCCCGTGCTGTATCTCTCCTGGAAGTGTTTTATGGGGACAGTGTTGAGCGAGCTTTGCTCTGTATCTTACCCTGTGCTGTCCCTGTCCTGCGAGTGTTTGATGGGGGACAGTATAGAGGGACCTTTACTCTGTACTGAACCCCGTGCTGTATTTGTCCTGGGAGTGTTTAATGGGGACAGTGTCGAGGGAGCTATACTCTGTACCTAACCCTGTGCTGTACCTGTCCTGGGAGTGTTTGATGGGGACAGGACTTGGGGGACATTGGATTTTAGACAATGTTTAGGGTTTTCGACTTTTCGGAGTGAAATTCAGGAACACTTTGCCACACCAGGTGTGATATTAGTTTGGAACTACCTTCTATAATTCACAGTTGATGCTCAGTCACTTATTAATGTTCAAACCTGAAGTTGATAGATGGTATTTTACACACAGGAGAAGCAATTTAAAATCAATGGGCCAATGTTAAAATACTTGCAGGAACAGAGAGACCTGGGCTTTCAGTTCATTTTTACATCTTAAAGATTCAACCTGGGGCTCAGAATCTGTCAGTTGAATCTACTTTTCCTGTCCCGAAAAGGTGTCAACAATTGTGTTGGGGAATGTGACAAAAGGTGACATTCCTGCATCCTGCACAGTGGGGTTGGGAGGTTGTTTGAAAGGAGATTCAGAAAGTGTCAATTAGATTGTGTCTCTTTGCAGAAGTTGAGTATTTCACAGGAGATGCCTTGAGATAAAGGAAAGTTTTACCAATGTCTGCGTAACTTTCAAAGTCTCCAGACGCATGAAGGGGGCAGAGATTTTGTAATATTCAGAGCAGGAGATGGGGGACAATCACAGAATTGAAGATGTGAGGCCATCTCTTGTTTCTGAATGTCAATCTGTAGCTTTTAAACTTTAGTCCTCGGCTAATCATTCCAAGTTTGCAATCCCACACTTTGCTGTTGTTAATTTTGAGTTGTAAATTTTCTGAAATTGATTCTGTAATAAAAATCCCTGCAGGATGCAATGATTCCCATTCTGTCTGCTGCTGCAAAGCCCCAGTTTGTGTCTCAGTTTCACTCTTTATCAACCATTTAAGATCCAAGAGCCATAGAATTCCTACACTGCAGAATGAGGCCATTCAGCCCAACAAGCCTGCCCCGTCAATAATCCCACCCAGGCCCGAATCCTCCTGACACTCAGAGGCAATTTAGCAAACGTGCAAACTCCACACAGTCACTCGAGGCGGGGAATCGAACCCAGATCCCTGGCGCTGTGAGTCAGCAGTGCTAACCACTGTGCCACCGTGTCGCCCGGTGATAAGACCATAAGACATAGGAGCGGAAGTAAGGCCATTCGGCCCATCGAGTCCACTCCACCATTCAATCATGGTTGATTTCAACTCCATTTACCCGCTCTCTCCCCATAGCCCTTATTTCCTCGAGAAATCAAGAATTTATCAATTTCTGTCTTGAAGACGCTCAACGTCTCGGCCTCCACAGCCCTCTGTGGCAATGAATTCCACAGACCCACCACTCTCTGGCTGAAGAAATTTCTCCTCATCTCTGTTCTAAAGTGACTCCCTTTTATTCTAAGGCTGTGCCCCCGCGTCCTAGTCTCCCCTGTTAATGGAAACAACTTCCCTACGTCCATCCTATCTAAGCCGTTCATTATCTTGTAAGTTTCTATCAGATCTCCCCTCAACCTCCTAAACTCCAATGAATATAATCCCACGATCCTCAGACGTTCATCGTATGTCAGGCCTACCATTCCTGGGATCATCCGTGTGAATCTCCGCTGGACCCGCTCCAGTGCCAGTATGTCCTTCCTGAGGTGTGGGGCCCAAAATTGCTCACAGTACTCCAAATGGGGCCTAACCAGTGCTTTATAAAGCCTCAGAAGTACATCCCTGCTTTTGTATTCCAAGCCTCTTGAGATAAATGACAACATTACATTTGCTTTCTTAATTACGGACTCAACCTGCAAGTTTACCTTTAGAGAATCCTGGACTAGGACTCCCAAGTCCCTTTGCACTTTAGCATTATGAATTTTGTCACCGTTTAGAAAATAGTCCATGCCCCTATTCTTTTTTCCAAAGTGTACGACCTCGCACTTGCCCACGTTGAATTTCATCAGCCACTTCTTGGACCACTCTCCTAAACTGTCTAAATCTTTCTGCAGCCTCCCCACCTCCTCAATACTACCTGCCCCTCCACCTATCTTTGTATCATCGGCAAACTTGGCCAGAATGCTCCCAGTCCCGTCATCTAGATCGTTAATATATAAAGAGAACAGCTGTGGCCCCAACACTGAACCCTGCGGGACACCACTTGTCACCGGTTGCCATTCTGAGAAAGAACCTTTTATCCCAACTCTCTGCCTTCTGTCTGACAGCCAATCGTCAATCCATGTTAGGACCTTGCCTCGAATACCATGGGCCCTTATTGAGACAGAACGTTTGCCAAAGTGCACAGAAATAGGCAGCATTGTCAGCATTTTAGCTGGAAGCTTCAAATGACAAAGGGATCTTAATAGTAGAGTCACAGAATCCCTGCAGTGCAGAAGGAGACCATTCAGCCCATCGAGTCTGTACTGACTCTCTGACACAGTATCTTACCAAGGCCCTTGACCCAGCCCTATCCCCGTAACCCCACACATTTACCTTAATCCACCGAACCAACACAGCTTTGGACAGGAATCGGCAATTTACTGTGTCCCATCCACAAATTTGGAAAATACTGGGATGGATTGAGAAATGGTTTCCGGGCAGAAAACAGAGCTCAGATACAAATGGGCCCTTTGGCCCAACTTTTCCCTGCCACCCAGTTTTTACCATTAAGCTCGTATCAAATGCCTTGCGTTTGGCCCAAATCCCTCCATACCAATCTTACCAGAATAACTGTCTAAATGCTTTTTAAAATATAAAATTGTGTCCGCTTCTACTACGACCTCTGGCAGCTTGTTCCAATTCCTCACCACCCTATGTGTGAAAAGAATTGCCCTCTGGACCCTCTCCCCTCTCACCTTAAACCTATGTCTTCTAGTTTTAGACTCCCCTCCCTTTTGGAAAAGATGTTGACGAGCTTATCAAAGAACAAAGAGAATTACAGCACAGGAACAGGCCCTTCGGCCCTCCAAGCCTGCACCAACCATGCTGCCCGACTGAACTAAAACCCCCTACCCTTCCGGGGACCATATCCCTCTATTCCCATCCTATTCATGTATTTGTCCAGACGTTCCGTAAAACTCACTATCGTATCTGCTTCCACGACCTCCCCCGGCAGCGGGTTCCAGGCACCCACCACCCTCTGTGTAAAAAAACTTGCCTTGTACATCTCCTTTAAACCTTGCCCCTCACACCTTAAACCTATGCCCCCTAGATTTTGAATCTTCCACCCTGGTAAAAAGCTTCTGACTATCCACTCTGTCCATGCCCCTCATAATCTTGTAGAATTCTATCAGGTCGCCCCTCAACCTCCGTCGTTCCAGTGAGAACAAACCAAGTTTCTCCAATCTCTCCTCAGAGCTAATGCCCTCCATCCTAGGAAACATCCTGGTAAATCTTTTCTGAACCCTCTCCAAAGCCTCCACATCTTTCTGGTAGTGTGTCGATCAGAATTGAACACTATATTCCAAGTGCGGCCGAACTAAGGTTCGATAAAGCTGCTGTATCCATGCCCTCATTATTTTAGAGACCTCTATGAGACACCACTAAGCCAACTCAAGGGAAAAAAGTCCCAGAGTATCCAGCCTCTCATTATAACTCAAACCATCAGGACCCCATAGCATCCCAGTAATTCTTTTCTGCACACTTTCTAGCTTAATAATCTCCTTTCTATAAGGGTGACCAGAACAATACACAGCATTCCAAGTGTGGTCTTACCAATGTCTTGTACAACTCCAACAAGACGTCCCAACTCCTGTGTTCAATGTTTTGACCAATGAAACCAAGCATGTGGAATGCCTTCTTCACCACTCTATCCACCTGTGACTCCACTTTCAAGGAGCTATCAATCTGTACCCCGAGATCCCTTTGTTCTGTAACGCTCACCAACACCCTACCATTAACTGAGTAAGTCCTGTGTTTGTTCAATCTACCAAAATGTATCACCTTGCATTTATCTAAATTAAACTCCATCTGCCATTCAACAGCCCACTGGCCCAATTGATCAAGATCCCATTGCAACCCTAGATAACCTTCTTCACTGTCCACTATGCCACAAATCTTGGTGTCAACTGCAAACTTACAAACCATGCCTCCTAAATTCTCATCCAAATCATTAATATAAATGACAAATAACAGTGGACCCAGCACCGATCCCTGAGGCACCCCGTTGGTCACAGGCCTCCAGTTTGACAAAAAAACAACCCTCGACAACCACCCTCTGTCTTCTGTCATCAAGCCAATTTTATATCCATTTGGCTACCTCACCCTGGATCCCGTGAGATTTAACCAAATCCTGTCTGCTTTTGTTTTTAAATTTGTACATTTTTAAACACAGAAACAGTTCTGTATCGAACTCTGTGTTGTACCTGTAACTTTCCTGGGAGTGTTTGATGGGAACAGTGTCGAGGGAGCTTTACTTTGCATTTAATCCCGTGTTTCAGTCACTGATAGACTGTAGAGGAAGATCAGGTCACACACACGCTCTCCTTACACACTCTCAGACACACACACACACACACACACACATACACACACATGCTCTCTCTGTCTCTCACACACACATACACTATCTCTTACGCACTCTCTCACTCACACACATGCTCTTCCTCTGTCACACACACATTCTCTCTGTCACACACATTCTCTCACACACACTTTCACGCTCACACACTCTCACCCATGCATTCTCTCTCACTGACACACTCTCACACACATGCACTCAGTCTCGCACACACACATTCACTCAATCTCTCACTCACATACACTCTGTCTCTCACACATACACTCTCTCTCACACATACACTCTCAAACATATACACTCGCTCACACACACACTCTCTCTCACACACACACTCTCATTCTCACACACACACTCTCTCGCACACACTCTTTCTCTCGCACACTCTCTCTCTCTCACACACACACTCTCTCTCACGCACATGCTCTCTCCCTCTCGCACACACTCTCCCTCTCGCACACACTCTCCCTCTCGCACACACTCTCCCTCTCGCACACACTCTCCCTCTCGCACACACTCTCCCTCTCGCACACACTCTCCCTCTCGCACAAACTCTCCCTCTCGCACACACTCTCCCTCTCGCACACACTCTCCCTCTCGCACACACTCTCCCTCTCGCACACACTCTCCCTCTCGCACACACTCTCCCTCTCACACACACTCTCTCTCTCGCACACACTCTGTCTCTCACACACACTCTCTCACACACACACACACACACTCTCTCACACACACTCTCTCTCACACACACACTCTCTCTCACACACACGGTCTCTCTCTCACACACACGGTCTCTCTCTCTCACACACACACTCTATGTCTCTCACACACACTCTCTCTCACACACACTCTCTCTCACACACGTGCACACTCTCTCTCTCACACACACACACACACACTCTCTCTCACACACAGTCTCTCACACACACGGTCTCTCTCTCACACACACTCTCTGTCTCTCTCTCACACACACACTCCCTCTCTCGCACTCACTCTCTCACACACACTCTGTCTCTCACACACACTCTGTCTCTCGCACACACTCTGTCTCTCGCACACACTCTGTCTCTCGCACACACTCTGTCTCTCGCACACACTCTGTCTCTCGCACACACTCTGTCTCTCGCACACACTCTGTCTCTCGCACACACTCTGTCTCTCGCACACACTCTGTCTCTCGCACACACTCTGTCTCTCGCACACACTCTGTCTCTCGCACACACTCTGTCTCTCGCACACACTCTGTCTCTCGCACACACTCTGTCTCTCGCACACACTCTGTCTCTCGCTCACACTCTCTCTCGCTCACACTCTCTCTCACACACACTCTCTCTCACACACACTTTGTCACACACTCTCTCTCGCAAACACACTCTCTCACACACACACTCTCTCTCTCACACACTCGTTCTCTCACACACACACACACACAATGATGGCAAAATGTAGAGGAAGATTTGAGCTGTATCTAACCCCGTGCTGTACCTGTCCTGGGTCTGTTTGATGTGCACAATGTGGAGGCAGCTTTTCCTTTAATCTCGCACCATGCTGTATCTGTCATTGGATTATTTGATGGGGACAGTGTATAGGGAGCTTCAGTCTGTATCTCACCCCGTGCTGTACCTGTCCTGGGAGTGTTTGATGGGGACAGTGTCGAGGGAGCTTCACTCTGTATCTAAACCCGTGCTGTACATGTCCTGGGAGTGTTTGATGGGGATAGTGTAGAGGGAGCTTCACTCTGTATCTAACCCCGTGCTGTACCTGTCCTGGGAGTGTTTGATGGGGACAGTGTAGAGGGAGCTTTACTCTGTATCTAACCCCGTGCTGTCCCTGTCCTGGGAGTGTTTGATGGGAACAGTGTAGAGAGAGCTTTACTCTGTATCGAACTCTGTGCTGTGTCTGTCCTGGGAGTGTTTGATGGGAACAGTGTAGAGAGAGCTTTACTCTGTATCGAACTCTGTGCTGTACCTGTACCTTTCCTGGGAGTGTTTGATGGGAACAGTGTCGAGGGAGCTTTACTTTGCATCTAATCCCGTGATTCAGTTACTGATAGACTGTAGAGGAAGATCAGGTCACACACACACTCTCCTTACACACTCTCAGACACACACACACACATACACACATGCTCTCTCTGTCTCTCACACACACATACACTATCTCTTACGCACTCTCTCACTCACACACATGCTCTTTCTCTCTGTCACACACGCTTTCTCTCTCACACACAGTTTCTCTCTCACACATTCTCTCACACACACTTTCACGCTCACACACTCTCACCCATGCATTCTCTCTCACTGACACACTCTCACACACATGCACTCAGTCTCTCTCACACACACACAGATACACTCACTCTCTCACACACATACACTCTCTCTGTCAAACATACGCTCTCTCTCAAACATATACTCTCTCTCTCACACACGCACTCTCTCTCACACACACACTCTCTCACACACACACTTTCTCTCTCACACATACACTCTCTCTCACGCACACTCTCTCTCACGCACACACTCTCTCTCTCACACTCTCTCTCACACACACACTCTCTCTCACACACACACTCTCTCTCACACACACACTCTCTCTCACGCACACACTCTCTCTCACGCACACACTCTCTCGCACACACTCTCTCTCTCGCACACACTCTCTCTCTCGCACACACTCTCTCTCTCGCACACACTCTC
>NW_027590847.1:95000-100000 GCF_964213995.1 Mustelus asterias
CGTGCTGTATTTGTCCTGCGAGTGTTTGATGGAGACAGTGTCGAGGGAGCTTCACTCTGTATCTAAACCCGTGCTGTACATGTCCTGGGAGTGTTTGATGGAGACAGTGTAGGGGGACCTTTACTCTGTATTGAATCCCGTGCTGTATTTGTCCATGGAGTGTTTAATGGGGACAGTGTCGAGGGAGCTATACTCTGTACCTAACCCCGTGCTGTACCTGTCCTGGGAGTGTTTGATGGGGACAGGACTTGGGGGACATTGGATTTTAGACAATGTTTCGGGTTTTAGACTTTTCGGAGTGAAATTCAGGAACACTTTGCCACACCAGGTGTGATATTAGTTTGGAACTACCTTCTATAATTCACAGTTGATGCTCAGTCGCTTATTAATGTTCAAACCCGAAGTTGATAGATGGTATTTTACACACAGGAGAAGCAATTTAAAATCAATGGGTCAATGTTAAAATACTTGCAGGAACAGAGAGACCTGGGCTTTCAGTTCATTTTTACATCTTAAAGATTCAACCTGGGGCTCAGAATCTGTCAGTTGAATCTACTTTTCCTGTCCCGAAAAGGTGTCAACAATTGTGTTGGGGAATGTGACAAAAGGTGACATTCCTGCATCCTGCACAGTGGGGTTGTTTGAAAGGAGATTCAGAAAGTGTCAATTAGATTGTGTCTCTTTGCAGAAGTTGAGTATTTCACAGGAGATGCCTTGAGATAAAGGAAAGTTTTACCAATGTCTGCGTAACTTTCAAAGTCTCCAGACGCATGAAGGGGGCAGAGATTTTGTAATATTCAGAGCAGGAGATGGGGGACAATCACAGAATTGAAGATGTGAGGCCATCTCTTGTTTCTGAATGTCAATCTGTAGCTTTTAAACTTTAGTCCGAGGCTAATCATTCCAAGTTTGCAATCCCACACTTTGCTGTTGTTAATTTTGAGTTGTAAATTTTCTGAAATTGATTCTGTAATAAAAATCCCTGCAGGATGCAATGATTCCCATTCTGTCTGCTGCTGCAAAGCCCCGGTTTGTGTCTCAGTTTCACTATTTCTCAGCCATTTAAGATCCAAGAGTCCTAGAATTCCTACACTGCAGAATGAGGCCATTCAGCCCAACAAGCCTGCCCCGACAATAATCCCACCCAGGCCCGAATCCCCCTGACACTAAGGGGCAATTTAGCAAACGTGCAAACTCCACACAGACAGTCACTCGAGGCGGGGAATCGAACCCAGATCCCTGGCGCTGTGAGTCAGCAGTGCTAACCACTGTGCCACCGTGTCGCCCGGTGATGAGACAGAACGTTTGCCAAAGTGCACAGAAATAGGCAGCATTGTCAGCATTTTAGCTGGAAGCTTCAAATGACAAAGGGATCTTAATAGTAGAGTCACAGAATCCCTGCAGTGCAGAAGGAGACCATTCAGCCCATCGAGTCTGTACTGACTCTCTGACACAGTATCTTACCAAGGCCCTTGACCCAGCCCTATCCCCGGAACTCCACACATTTACCTTAATCCACCGAACCAACACAGCTTTGGACAGGAATCGGCAATTTACTGTGTCCAATCCACAAATTTGGAAAATACTGGGATGGATTGAGAAATGGTTTCCGGGCAGAAAACAGAGCTCAGATACAAATGGGCCCTTTGGCCCAACTTTTCCCTGCCACCCAGTTTTTACCATTAAGCTCGTATCAAATGCCTTGCGTTTGGCCCAAATCCCTCCATACCAATCTTACCAGAATAACTGTCTAAATGCTTTTTAAAATATAAAATTGTGTCCGCTTCTACTCCGACCTCTGGCAGCTTGTTCCAATCCCTCACCACCCTATGTGTGAAAAGAATTGCCCTCTGGACCCTCTCCCCTCTCACCTTAAACCTATGTCTTCTAGTTTTAGACTCCCCTCCCTTTTGGAAAAGATGTTGACGAGCTTATCAAAGAACAAAGAGAATTACAGCACAGGAACAGGCCCTTCGGCCCTCCAAGCCTGCACCAACCATGCTGTCCGACTGAACTAAAACCCCCTACCCTTCCGGGGACCATATCCCTCTATTCCCATCCTATTCATGTATTTGTCCAGACGTTCCGTAAAACTCACTATCGTATCTGCTTCCACGACCTCCCCCGTCAGCGAGTTCCAGGCACCCACCACCCTCTGTGTAAAAAAACTTGCCTTGTACATCTCCTTTAAACCTTGCCCCTCACACCTTAAACCTATGCCCCCTAGATTTTGAATCTTCCACCCTGGTAAAAAGCTTCTGACTATCCACTCTGTCCATGCCCCTCATAATCTTGTAGAATTCTATCAGGTCGCCCCTCAACCTCCGTCGTTCCAGTGAGAACAAACCAAGTTTCTCCAATCTCTCCTCAGAGCTAATGCCCTCCATCCTAGGAAACATCCTGGTAAATCTTTTCTGAACCCTCTCCAAAGCCTCCACATCTTTCTGGTAGTGTGTCGATCAGAATTGAACACTATATTCCAAGTGCGGCCTAACTAAGGTTCGATAAAGCTGCTGTATCCATGCCCTCATTATTTTAGAGACCTCTATAAGAACACCACTAAGCCAACTCAAGGGAAAAAAGTCCCAGAGTATCCAGCCTCTCATTATAACTCAAACCATCAGGACCCCATAGCATCCCAGTCATTCTTTTCTGCACACTTTCTAGCTTAATAATCTCCTTTCTATAAGGGTGACCAGAACAATACACAGCATTCCAAGTGTGGTCTTACCAATGTCTTGTACAACTCCAACAAGACGTCCCAACTCCTGTGTTCAATGTTTTGACCAATGAAACCAAGCATGTGGAATGCCTTCTTCACCACTCTATCCACCTGTGACTCCACTTTCAAGGAGCTATCAATCTGTACCCCGAGATCCCTTTGTTCTGTAACTCTCACCAACACCCTACCATTAACTGAGTCAGTCCTGTGTTTGTTCAATCTACCAAAATGCATCACCTTGCATTTATCTAAATTAAACTCCATCTGCCATTCAACAGCCCACTGGCCCAATTGATCAAGACCCCATTGCAACCCTAGATAACCTTCTTCACTGTCCACTATGCCACAAATCTTGGTGTCAACTGCAAACTTACAAACCATGCCTCCTAAATTCTCATCCAAATCATTAATATAAATGACAAATAACAGTGGACACAGCACCGATCCCTGAGGCACCCCGTTGGTCACAGGCCTCCAGTTTGACAAAAAAACAACCCTCTCCAACCACCCTCTGTCTTCTGTCATCAAGCCTATTTTGTATCCATTTGGCTACCTCACCCTGGATCCCGTGAGATTTAACCAAATCCTGTCTGCTTTTGTTTTAAAATTTGTACATTTTTAAACACAGAAACAGTTCTGTATCGAACTCTGTGCTGTACCTGTACCTTTCCTGGGAGTGTTTGATGGGAACAGTGTCGAGGGAGCTTTACTTTGCATCTAATCCCGTGTTTCAGTCACTGATAGACTGTAGAGGAAGATCAGGTCACACACACGCTCTCCTTACACACTCTCAGACACACACACACACACACATGCTCTCTCTGTCTCTCACACACACATACACTATCTCTTACGCACTCTCTCACTCACACATGCTCTTTCTCTCTGTCACACACACGTTCTCTCTCTCTCACACATTCTCTCTCACACACTTTCACGCTCACACACTCTCACCCATGCATTCTCTCCAACTGACACACTCTCACACACATGCACTCAGTCTCTCACACACACATGCACTCAGTCTCTCACACACATAAACTCACTCTCTCACACATACACTCACTCTCTCACACACATACACTCTCTCTCACACACACTTTCTCTCTCTCTCACACATTCTCTCTCTCACACATTCTCTCTCTCACACATTCTCTCTCTCACATTCTCTCTCTCTCACACATTCTCTCTCACACACTTTCACGCTCACACACTCTCACCCATGCATTCTCTCTCATTGTCGCACTCTCACACACATGCACTCAGTCTCTCACACACACATGCACTCAGTCTCTCACACACATAAACTCACTCTCTCACACACATACACTCTCTCTCAAACATATACTCTCTCTCACACACACACTCTCTCACACACACTCTCTCACACACACACTCTCTCTCACACATATACACTCTCTCTCAAACATATACTTGTGCTGGGCGAGTTTGATGGGGACAGTGTAGAGGGAGATTTACTCTGTATCTCACCCCGTGCTGTATCTGTTCCGGGTGTGTTTGATGGGGACAGTGTATAGGGAGATTTACTCTGTATCTCACCCCGTGCTGTATCTGTTCCGGGAGTGTTTGATGGGGACAGTGTGGAGGGAGATTTACTCCGTATCTAACCCCATGCTGTCCCATCCTGGGACTGTTTGATGGGGACAGTGTCGAGGGAGCTTTACTCTGTATCTAACCACTTGCTATATCTGTCCTGGGAGTGTTTGATGGGGACAGTGTCGAGGGAGCTTTACTCTGTATCTAACCACTTGCTGTATCTGTCCTGGGAGTGTTTGATGGGGACAGTGTCGAGGGAGCTTTACTCTGTATCTAAACCCGTGCTGTATCTGTTCTGGGACTGTTTGATGGGGACAGTGTACAGTGAGCTTTAATCTGTATCTCACCCCGTGCTGTACCTGTCCTGGGAGTGTTTGATGGGGACAGTGCAGAGGGAGCTTTACTCTGTATCTAACCCCGTGCTGTATCTGTCCTGGGTGTGTTGGAAGGGGACAGTGTAGAGGGATCTTTACTCTGTATCGAACTCTGTGCTGTGTCTTTCCTGGGAGTGTTTGATGGGAACAGTGGAGAGGGAGAGTGTCTGTGTGCGAGAGAGTGTGTGCGAGAGGGTGTGTGCGAGAGGGTTTGTGCGAGAGGGTGTGTGCGAGAGGGTGTGTGCGAGAGGGTGTGTGCGAGAGGGTGTGTGCGAGAGGGTGTGTGCGAGAGGGTGTGTGCGAGAGGGTGTGTGCGAGAGGGTGTGTGCGAGAGGGTGTGTGCGAGA
>NW_027590847.1:107500-159000 GCF_964213995.1 Mustelus asterias
CCCTCTCGCACACGCTCTCTCTCACGCACACACTCTCTCTCACACACCCACTCTCTCTCACGCACACGCTCTCTCTCACACACACACTCTCTCTCACGCACACGCTCTCTCTCACGCACACGCTCTCTCTCACACACACACTCTCTCTCACGCACACACTCTCTCTCACGCACACGCTCTCTCTCACGCACACGCTCTCTCTCACGCACACGCTCTCTCTCACGCACACGCTCTCTCTCACGCACACACTCTCTCTCTCGCACACACTCTCTCACTCGCACACTCTCTCGCACACACTCTCTCTCTCTCGCACACACTCTCTCTCTCGCACACACATTCTCTCTCGCACACACTATCTCTCTCACACACTCTCTCTCACACTCACACACTTTCTCACACACTCTCTCGCACACAATCTCTCCCACACACACACACTCTCTCTCTCACACACACATTCTCTCGCACACACACACATTCTCTCACACACACACACACACACACACACACACACAATGATGGGGCAAAATGTAGAGGAAGATTTGAGCTGTATCTAACCCCGTGCTGTACCTGTCCTGGGTCTGTTTGATGTGCACAATGTGGAGGCAGCTTTTCCTTTAATCTAGCACCATGCTGTATCTGTCATTGGATTATTTGATAGTGACAGTGTATAGGGAGCTTCACTCTGTATCTAATCCCGTGCTGTACCTGTCCTGGGAGTGTTTGATGGGGACAGTGTCGAGGGAGCTTCACTCTGTATCTAAAGCCGTGCTGTACCTGTCCTGGGAGTGTTTGATGGGGACAGTATAGAGGGAGCTTTACTCTGTATCTAACCCCGTGCTGTACCTGTCCTGGGAGTGTTTGATGGGGATAGTGTAGAGGGAGCTTTATCTGTATCTAACCCTGTGCTGTATATGTCCTGGGAGTGTTTGATGAGGACTGTGTAGACGGAGATTTACTCTGTATCTCACCCCGTGCTGTATCTGTTCCGGGAGTGTTTGATGGGGACAGTGTAGAGGGAGATTTACACTGTATCTAACCCCATGCTGTACCTGTCCTGGGAGTGTTTGATTGGGACAGTGTTGAGGGAGCTTTACTCTATATCTAACCACTTGCTGTCCCTGTCCTGCGAGTGTTTGATGGAGACAGTGTCGAGGGACCTTTACTCTGCATTGAACCCCGTGCTGTATTTGTCCTGGGTGTGTTTAATGGGGACAGTGTCGAGGGTGCTGTACTCTGTACCTAACCCTGTGCTGTACCTGTCCTGGGAGTTTTTGATGGGGACAGGACTTGGGGGACATTGGATTTTAGACAATGTTTAGGGTTTTAGACTTTTCGGAGTGAAATTCAGGAACACTTTGCCACACCTGGTGTGATATTAGTTTGGAACGACCTTCTATAATTCACAGTTGATGCTCAGTCACTTATTAATGTTCAAACCTGAAGTTGATAGATGGTATTTTACACACAGGAGAAGCAATTTAAAATCAATGGGTCAATGTTAAAATAGTTGCAGGAACAGAGACCTGGGGTTTCAGTTCATTTTTACATCTTAAAGATTCAACCTGGGGCTCAGAATCTGTCAGTTGAATCTACTTTTCCTGTCCCGAAAACGTGTCAACAATTGTGTTGGGGAATGTGACAAAAGGTGACATTCCTGCATCCTGCACAGTGGGGTTGGGAGGTTGTTTGAAAGGAGATTCAGAAAGTGTCAATTAGATTGTGTCTCTTTGCAGAAGTTGAGTATTTCACAGGAGATGCCTTGAGATAAAGGAAAGTTTTACCAATGTCTGCGTAACTTTCAAAGTCTCCAGACGCATGAAGGGGGCAGAGATTTTGTAATATTCAGAGCAGGAGATGGGGGACAATCACAGAATTGAAGATGTGAGGCCATCTCTTGTTTCTGAATGTCAATCTGTAGCTTTTAAACTTTAGTCCGAGGCTAATCATTCCAAGTTTGCAATCCCACACTTTGCTGTTGTTAATTTTGAGTGGTAAATTTTCTGAAATTGATTCTGTAATAAAAATCCCTGCAGGATGCAATGATTCCCATTCTGTCTGCTGCTGCAAAGCCCCAGTTTGTGTCTCAGTTTCACTCTTTATCAACCACTTAAGATCCAAGAGCCAGAGAATTCCTACACTGCAGAATGAGGCCATTCAGCCCAACAAGCCTGCCCCGACAATAATCCCACCCAGGCCCGAATCCCCCTGACACTAAGAGGCAATTTAGCAAACGTGCAAACTCCACACAGACAGTCACTCGAGGCGGGGAATCGAACCCAGATCCCTGGCGCTGTGAGTCAGCAGTGCTAACCACTGTGCCACCGTGTCGCCCGGTGATGAGACAGAACGTTTGCCAAAGTGCACAGAAATAGGCAGCATTGTCAGCATTTTAGCTGGAAGCTTCAAATGACAAAGGGATCTTAATAGTAGAGTCACAGAATCCTTGCAGTGCAGAAGGAGACTATTCAGCCCATCGAGTCTGTACTGACTCTCTGACACAGTATCTTACCAAGGCCCTTGACCCAGCCCTATCCCCGTAACCCCACACATTTACCTTAATCCACCGAACCAACACAGCTTTGGACAGGAATCGGCAATTTACTGTGTCCAATCCACAAATTTGGAAAATACTGGGATGGATTGAGAAATGGTTTCCGGGCAGAAAACAGAGCTCAGATACAAATGGGCCCTTTGGCCCAACTTTTCCCTGCCACCCAGTTTTTACCATTAAGCTCGTATCAAATGCCTTGCGTTTGGCCCAAATCCCTCCATACCAATCTTACCAGAATAACTGTCTAAATGCTTTTTAAAATATAAAATTGTGTCCGCTTCTACTCCGACCTCTGGCAGCTTGTTCCAATCCCTCACCACCCTCTGTGTGAAAAGAATGGCCCTCTGGACCCTCTCCCCTCTCACCTTAAACCTCTGTCTTCTAGTTTTAGACTCCCCTCCCTTTTGGAAAAGATGTTGACGAGCTTATCAAAGAACAAAGAGAATTACAGCACAGGAACAGGCCCTTCGGCCCTCCAAGCCTGCACCAACCATGCTGCCCGACTGAACTAAAACCCCCTACCCTTCCGGGGACCATATCCCTCTATTCCCATCCTATTCATGTATTTGTCCAGACGTTCCGTAAAACTCACTATCGTATCTGCTTCCACGACCTCCCCCGGCAGCGAGTTCCAGGCACCCACCACCCTCTGTGTAAAAATACTTGCCTTGTACATCTCCTTTAAACCTTGCCCCTCACACCTTAAACCTATGCCCCCTAGATTTTGAATCTTCCACCCTGGTAAAAAGCTTCTGACTATCCACTCTGTCCATGCCCCTCATAATCTTGTAGAATTCTATCAGGTCGCCCCTCAACCTCCGTCGTTCCAGTGAGAACAAACCAAGTTTCTCCAATCTCTCCTCAGAGCTAATGCCCTCCATCCTAGGAAACATCCTGGTAAATCTTTTCTGAACCCTCTCCAAAGCCTCCACATCTTTCTGGTAGTGTGTCGATCAGAATTGAACACTATATTCCAAGTACGGCCGAACTAAGGTTCGCTAAAGCTGCTGTATCCATGCCCTCATTATTTTAGAGACCTCTATAAGAACACCACTAAGCCAACTCAAGGGAAAAAAGTCCCAGAGTATCCAGCCTCTCATTATAACTCAAACCATCAGGACCCCATAGCATCCCAGTCATTCTTTTCTGCACACTTTCTAGCTTAATAATCTCCTTTCTATAAGGGTGACCAGAACAATACACAGCATTCCAAGTGTGGTCTTACCAATGTCTTGTACAACTCCAACAAGACGTCCCAACTCCTGTGTTCAATGTTTTGACCAATGAAACCAAGCATGTGGAATGCCTTCTTCACCACTCTATCCACCTGTGACTCCACTTTCAAGGAGCTATCAATCTGTACCCCGAGATCCCTTTGTTCTGTAACTCTCACCAACACCCTACCATTAACTGAGTAAGTCCTGTGTTTGTTCAATCTACCAAAATGCATCACCTTGCATTTATCTAAATTAAACTCCATCTGCCATTCAACAGCCCACTGGCCCAATTGATCAAGACCCCATTGCAACCCTAGATAACCTTCTTCACTGTCCACTATGCCACTAATCTTGGTGTCAACTGCAAACTTACAAACCATGCCTCCTAAATTCTCATCCAAATCATTAATATAAATGACCAATAACAGTGGACCCAGCACCGATCCCTGAGGCACCCCGCTGGTCACAGGCCTCCAGTTTGACAAAAAAACAACCCTCTCCAACCACCCTCTGTCTTCTGTCATCAAGCCTATTTTGTATCCATTTGGCTACCTCACCCTGGATCCCGTGAGATTTAACCAAATCCTGTCTGCTTTTGTTTTAAAATTTGTACATTTTTAAACACAGAAACAGTTCTGTATCGAACTCTGTGCTGTACCTGTACCTTTCCTGGGAGTGTTTGATGGGAACAGTGTCGAGGGAGCTTTACTTTGCATCTAATCCCGTGTTTCAGTCACTGATAGACTGTAGAGGAAGATCAGGTCACACACACGCTCTCCTTACACACTCTCAGACACACACACACACACATGCTCTCTCTGTCTCTCACACACACATACACTATCTCTTACGCACTCTCTCACTCACACACATGCTCTTTCTCTCTGTCACACACACATTCTCTCTCTCACACACATTCTCTCACACACACTTTCACGCTCACACACTCTCACCCATGCATTCTCTCCAACTGACACACTCTCACACACATGCACTCAGTCTCTCACACACACATGCACTCAGTCTCTCACACACATAAACTCACTCTCTCACACACATACACTCACTCTCTCACACACACACTCTCTCTCTCACACACACACTCTCTCACACACACACTCTCTCACACACACTCTCTCTCACACACACACTCTCTCTCACATATACACTCTCTCTCAAACATATACTTGTGCTGGGCGAGTTTGATGGGGACAGTGTAGAGGGAGATTTACTCTGTATCTCACCCCGTGCTGTTTCTGTTCCGGGAGTGTTTGATGGGGACAGTGTGGAGGGAGATTTGCTCCGTATCTAACCCCATGCTGTCCCATCCTGGGACTGTTTGATGGGGACAGTGTCGAGGGAGCTTTACTATGTATCTAACCACTTGCTGTATCTGTCCTGGGAGTGTTTGATGGGGACAGTGTCGAGGGAGCTTTACTCTGTATCTAACCACTTGCTGTATCTGTCCTGGGAGTGTTTGATGGGGACAGTGTAGAGGGAGCTTCACTCTGTATCTAACCCCATGCTGTATCTGTCCTGGGAGTGTTTGATGGGGACAGTGTCGAGGGAGCTTTACTCTTTATCTAAACCCGTGCTGTACGTGTCCTTGCTTTCTTTGCTGGGGACAGTGTAGAGGGAGCTTTACTCTGTATCTAACCCCGTGCTGTATCTGTTCTGGGACTGTTTGATGGGGACAGTGTACAGTGAGCTTTAATCTGTATCTAACCCTGTGCTGTACCTGTCCTGGGAGTGTTTGATGGGGACAGTGGAGAGGGAGCTTTACTCTGTATCTAACCCCGTGCTGTATCTGTCCTGGGTGTGTTGGATGGGGACAGTGTAGAGGGATCTTTACTCTGTATTGAACTCTGTGCACTGTCATTCCTGGGAGTGTTTGATGGGAACAGTGTAGAGGGAGAGTGTGTGTGTGCGGGAGAGTGTGTGCGGGAGAGTGTGTGCGGGAGAGTGTGTGCGGGAGAGTGTGTGCGGGAGAGTGTGTGCGGGAGAGTGTGTGCGGGAGAGTGTGTGCGGGAGAGTGTGTGTGTGTGCGAGAGAGACATAGAGTGTGTGTGAGAGAGAGAGACACACACACTCTCTCTCACACACACTCAGTGTGTGTGAGTGAGAGAGAGTGAGTGTGTGTGTGAGTGAGAGAGAGTGAGTGTGTGTGAGAGAGAGTGTGTGTGTGTCTCTCTCTCTCACACACACTCACTCTCTCTCACTCACACACACACTCACTCTCTCTCACTCACACACACTCTCACACACACTCACTCTCTCTTACACACACACACACTCTCTCTCTCTCACTCGCACACACACACTCTCTCTCTCACACACACACACACTCTCTCTCTCTCTCACTCGCACACACACACTCTCTCTCTCTCTCACACACACACACACACTCTCTCTCTCACACACACTCTCACACACGCTCTCTCAGACACAGACACTCCCTCTCACACACACACTCTCTCTCACACACACACACTCTCTCTCAAACATATACTTGTGCTGGGCGAGTTTGATGGGGACAGTGTAGAGGGAGATTTACTCTGTATCTCACCCCGTGCTGTTTCTGTTCCGGGAGTGTTTGATGGGGACAGTGTGGAGGGAGATTTGCTCCGTATCTAACCCCATGCTGTCCCATCCTGGGACTGTTTGATGGGGACAGTGTCGAGGGAGCTTTACTCTGTATCTAACCACTTGCTGTATCTGTCCTGGGAGTGTTTGATGGGGACAGTGTCGAGGGAGCTTTACTCTGTATCTAACCACTTGCTGTATCTGTCCTGGGAGTGTTTGATGGGGACAGTGTCGAGGGAGCTTTACTCTGTATCTAAACCCGTGCTGTACGTGTCCTTGCTTTCTTTGCTGGGGACAGTGTAGAGGGAGCTTTACTCTGTATCTAACCCCGTGCTGTATCTGTTCTGGGACTGTTTGATGGGGACAGTGTACAGTGAGCTTTAATCTGTATCTAACCCCGTGCCGTACCTGTCCTGGGAGTGTTTGATGGGGACAGTGGAGAGGGAGCTTTACTCTGTATCTAACCCCGTGCTGTATCTGTCCTGGGTGTGTTGGATGGGGACAGTGTAGAGGGATCTTTACTCTGTATTGAACTCTGTGCACTGTCATTCCTGGGAGTGTTTGATGGGAACAGTGTAGAGGGAGAGTGTGTGTGTGCGAGAGAGTGTGTGCGAGAGAGTGTGTGCGAGAGAGTGTGTGCGAGAGAGTGTGTGCGAGAGAGTGTGTGCGGGAGAGTGTGTGCGGGAGAGTGTGTGCGGGAGAGTGTGTGCGGGAGAGTGTGTGCGGGAGAGTGTGCACGGGAGAGTGTGCGCGCGGCAGAGTGTGCGCGCGGCAGAGTGTGCGCGCGGCAGAGTGTGCGCGCGGGAGAGTGTGCGCGCGGCAGAGTGTGCGCGCGGGAGAGTGTGCGCGCGGCAGAGTGTGCGCGCGGCAGAGTGTGCGCGCGGCAGAGTGTGCGCGCGGCAGAGTGTGCGCGCGGCAGAGTGTGCGCGCGGCAGAGTGTGCGCGCGGGAGAGTGTGCGCGCGGCAGAGTGTGCGCGCGGCAGAGTGTGCGCGCGGCAGAGTGTGCGCGCGGCAGAGTGTGCGCGCGGGAGAGTGTGCGCGCGGCAGAGTGTGCGCGCGGGAGAGTGTGCGCGCGGCAGAGTGTGCGCGCGGCAGAGTGTGCGCGCGGCAGAGTGTGCGCGCGGCAGAGTGTCCTCATCAAACACTCCCAGGGCATATACACTCTTTCTCACACTCACTCTCTCTCACACACACTCTCTCTCACACACACACACACACTCTCTCTCTCTCACTCACACACACTCTCCCTCACACACACACACACACACACACACTCTCTCTCACACACTCTCTCTCTCTCTCTCACACACACACACACACTCTCTCACACACTCTCTATCTCGCACACACTCTCTCTCGCACACTCTCTCTCTCTCACACACACTCTCTCTCTCACACACACACGGTCTCTCTCTCTCACACACACCGTCTCTCTCTCTCACACACACTGTCTCTCTCTCTCACACACACACTCTCTCTCTCTCACACTCACTCTCTCTCACACACACACACACTCTCTCTCTCTCTCACTCACACACACTCTCCCTCACACACACACACTCTCTCTCACACACACTCTCTCTTTCTCTCTCACACACACACAATCTCTCGCACACATTCTCTCTCATTCAGGAGGATGTAGACTCTTCAAGGGGATGTGGAGAGGCTGAATTAGTGGTGAAACCACACACGGAGTGTTGTGGACAGTTTTATCCTCTTACCTAAGGAAAGACATTCTTGTCCGAGAGGGACTTCAATGACATTTCACTGCATTAATTCCTGGGATGGAGGGATTGTCCTCTGAGGAAATAAACTGGACTTTTACTTTATGCACTTGAGAAGCATGAGAGGTGACCTCATTCAAACTTGGACACTTCTTACAGGGCTCAGCAGGGTCGAGTCATAGAGGTTTACAGCATGGAAACGCGCTTTGGCCCAACTTGTCCATGCCGCCCAGTTTTTACCATTAAGCTAATCACAATTGCCTGTGTTTCGCCCATATCCCTCTATACCAATCTTACCCATGTAACTGTCTAAATGCTTTTTAAAACATAAAATTGTACCCGCCACTACTACTACCTCTGGCAGCTCAATCCAGACACTCACCACCCTCTGTGTGAAAAGAATTGCCCCTCTGGACCCTTTTGTATCTCTCCCCTCTCACCTTAAACCTACGCCCTCTAGTTTTAGACTCCCCTACCTTTGGGAGAAGATATTGACTATCTAGCTGATCTATGCCCCTCATTATTTTATAGACCTCTATAAAATCACCCCTCAGTCTTCTACGCTACAGGGAAAAAAGTCCCTGTCTGTGCAACCTCTCCTTAAAACCCAAACCATCATGTCCCGGTAGCATCCGAGTAAATCGTTTTTGCACTCTTTCTAGTTTAATAATATCCATTCTAAAATAGGGTGACCAGAACTGTACACAGTATTCCAAGCGTGGCCTTAACAATGTCTTGTACAACTTCAACAAGACGTCCCAACTCCTGTATTCAATGTTCTGACCAATGAAACCAAGCATGCCGAATGCCTTCTTCACCACTCTGTCCACCTGTGACTCCACTGTCAAGAAGCTATGAACCTGTACCCCGAGATCTCTTTGTTCTATAACTCTCCCCAACCCCCAAACATTAGCTGAGTAGATACAGGAAGGATGTTTCCGCTGGCTTGGGGGGGGGCGGGGGGGTGTCTAGAACCATGGCATAGTCGCAGAGTAAGGGGGCAGGACATTTCGGACTGAGATAAGAACATAAGAAATAGGAGCAGGAGTAGGCCATCCAGCCCCTCGAGCCTGCCCCGCCATTCAATAAGATCATGGCTGGTCTGAAGTGGATCAGTTCCACTTACCCGCCTGATCCCCATAACCCCTAATTCCCTTACCGATCAGGAATCCATCTCTCCGTGAGTAAACATATTCAACGAGGTAGCCTCCACCACTTCAGTGGGCAGAGAATTCCAGAGATTCACCACCCTTCTTCCACTACCTCTCCCAGCAGCGAGTTCCAGGCACCCACCACTCTCTGTGTAAAACACTTGCCTCATACATCTCCTTTAAACCTTGTCCCTCACACCTTAAACCTGTGCCCCCGAGTAATTGACTCTTCAACCCTGGGAAAAAGCTCCTGACTATCCACTCTGTCCATGCCTCTCATAATCTTGTAGACTTCTATCAGGTCACCCCCCTTGCCTCCGTCATTCCAGTGAGAACAAACCAAGTTTCTCCAAACTCTCCTCATCGCTAATGCCCTCCATCCCAGGCAACATCCTGGTAAATCTTTTCTGTACCGTCTCCAAAGCCTGCACATCCTTCTAGTAGTGTGGCAACCAGAATTGAACACTATATTCCAAGTGCGGCCTAACAATGGTTCTATAAAGCTGCAACATGGCTTGCCAATTTTTAAACTCAATGCGTGTGGCGTCAAAATTTTGCTTATTTCCTAAATAACACTGACAACATTTCAAAAGCGCTCCATTGTTGGTGAAACACTTTTGGAAACCCTAAAGCCATGAATAGTACTTTAGAAATGTCCATCCCCCAAGTTGCTGTGAGGACATTCAGAGTCAGTGTGTGACTTGGGTCAAAGATAGACCAGCGAGGTCTCTCCCTTAATGACATTGAGTGACTCTTTAGCTTTTTATGATGAGCAGAATCCTTTCATCTCTCTTGTGTCTAATTCATTCCAATTCTGTCCCTGACATTAATCAGTTGTGACTTTCTGTAGGAGCTGGAATGTTCTCTCTGGCGACAGAGAATCCATTGAGAGGAGGATCAGGTGTGACCTTTCTCTCCTGGAATCCATGTTTCCTGTTTGTGTCTTGTAGATTGTGTGTGGAGAGAGCAGAGGGAAAAGGCTGAGTGGATTTGTAATGAACAGGGGTTTGCTTTCATTCACAAACTGGAGCTGAAGCCAACGTGTGCAGATGTGAAGAATGGAGATCAGAAAAGGACCATGGGTAGAATTGGAGACTATTCTGCCCATCCAGATGTGCTGTCTTTTTGGAAGAGAAATCTAGTTAATCTCTATTTACAGAGGGAGAAGGGATTCCTCCTCCATTATATATCTGTTTAGTTTTAGGCTGTCTGAGTGTGAGTGTTAGTGTGCGTGCATATTTTTCTCAATCTGCCTGTCTCTCAGTCCCCCTGGTCCCAGAATCTGTTTCTCTCTCCACAGATGCTGCCTGACCTGTTTGGTATGTTCTTATTTTCTGTTTAAGTATCTGAGGAGTTGCGCATGGTGCTGAACATTGTGCAATCATCAGCGAACATCCCCACTTCAGACCTTGTGATGGAGGGAAGGTCAGTGATGGAGCAGCTGAAGATGGTTGGGGCCTCGGACACTCACCCTGAGGAACTCCTGCAGGGACGTCCCGGGACTGAGAGGATCGGCTTTGAGATAATCGGCACATTGGGGGAAAGGTTGAAAACCAGAGGATGCTGAATTCAGGTAAATGGCGACAGCGGCAACATGAGGAAATGTTTCTAACGTAGTGAGTGTCCAGTATCTGGAATGTACTGTCTGAGGGTGAGGTGGAAGCGGATTCCATCAAGGACTTCCAGGGGAAGTTGAATGGGAAGCTGAAGGGGAAATATTTACAGGGTGACGGGGAAAGGGTGGAAGAGTGGGAATAGTGACATTGCTCTTGCAGAGTGTCGCACTGGCTTGATGGGGCTGAATGGCCTCCTGTGCTGTCACCGTTCTATGATTCATATGCAAGTTATCTTCTCAGTGTCTATTAGACCCCACTCTTTCCTCCATGATCAGTTACAGCATTTTAAGTTCAGATCCCAGAACGTTTTATTTGGGGATTTGAGGAGTGATTTGTTTTCCAGCCTGGCCGAGAATTTGATGCTGTAACTGAAACCACAATGGAATGATTCTGAGGTCAGATTATGATCCACTGAGACACAGCTGGCTCCAAGCTTCCCTGAAAAATGTCGCTGTTGTGTTCCCGGCCAGATGATTTCTCCGTCTTGTGTCGGCCGGCTGTGCCACAAGGATCTGGACTTTGTTCCCAGATGTTCACAATGTTTATCAATGATTTGGATGTGGGGACCTAATGTAATATTTCCAAGTTTGCGGTTGACACAAAGCTCGGTGGGAATGTGAGTTGTGAGGAAAATGCAAAGTGGCTTCAAGAGGATTTGGACAGACATTGTCTCTCAGTGCCTCTCTCAATCTGGCTCTCTCTTTCTCTCACTCCCCTTGACTCTGTCATCTGTTGGTCTCTGCATCTCTCGCTCTCTCTCTCTCTCTCTCAGTTGAGTTGAGTTGAGTGAAGCAATAACTAAGTAAAGACCAATTGTAGTATATACAGAGGGATGGCCCCATGCATTAAGAAGAGAAACTGTATCTAGTTTATAGGGGTGGCGCAGTGGTTAGCACTGCAGCCTCTCAGCGCCAGGGACCTGGGTTCGATTCCCGACTTGCGTCACTGTCTGTGTGGAGTCTGCATGTTCTCCCCGTGTCTGGGTTTCCTCCGAGTGCTCCGGTTTCCTCCCACAGTCTGAAAGACATGCTGTTCGGTGGATTGGCCATGCTAAATTCTCCCTGAGTGAAGCCGAACAGCGCCGGAGTGTGGCAACTAGGGGATTTTCACAGCAACTTCATTGCAGTGTTAATGTTAGCCTACTTGTGACACTAATAAATAACATTGAAACTGTATAAAGTGTTATATACACAGATACAGTGCTGAGGTAAAGAGAAATGGAGACATGCTCCACATTCATTCCCCAGACATGGTCTAGTTTATTTTTTATAAAGAGTGACATGGTTAAATGCAGTGATAATTTAAGCAGGTTCCCTCCCTAACAGCACTGTGGGTGTACCTACACCACATAGACAGCAGCGGGTTCAAGACGGCAGCTCACCACCACCTTCTCCAGGGCAACTAGGAATGGGCAATAAATGCTGACCTAGCCAGTGACACCCACATCACAAGAATCAATAAATATTCATCCAACCCAGCACATTGTCCAATGAAATATCAATCCATACATGGTATTAATACAGTGAGAACTCAAAAAGGGTTGATTGTAGTGTCCACAGCAGCATGGTGTAATGTAGTATTCACTGAGACAACTGAGCGTATAAACAGCGACTGGGTTGAGTGCAGTGATCACTGGGAAAGGAGCGAATGTCCGGGATTCTCCGGCTGTTCACTCGTGGGGAATTCTCTGCTCTCGTTCCCCTGCCTCTGGTTTCCTGCTAGCGTGAGGTGACTTCAATGGGAAATCCCATTGACAGCGACAGGACCAAAAACTCCCTCCGCTAGTGAACGGTGTGTCACCTCTCACTGCCCAGAAAGCTGCTGAGGGGAGACTGGAGGATCCCAGAAACTATGTTAAAAATAGCCATATTGGCAACAGCAGGAAAATATTACATCCCAAACTCAGTAATATTCACAATGATATTCTCCAATCAGCTGAAGGGCAGAGATTACTGATACAAGACCCAGATTGTAATAATTGAGAGAGGTTTAGGGCAGAATTTACTGATACCAGGCCCAGATTGTAATAACCTAGAGAGGTTTCGGGCAGAGATTACTGATACCAGGCCCAGATTGTAATAACTGAGGGAGGTTTGGGGCAGAGTTTACTGATACAAGGCCCAGATTCTAATAACTGAGAGAGGTTTAGGGCAGAGATTACTGATACCAGGCCCAGATTGTAATAACAGAGAGGTTTAGGGCAGAGATTACTGATACCAGGCCCAGATTGTAATAACTGAGAGAGGTTTCGGGCAGAGATTACTGATACCAGGCCCAGATTGTAATAACTGAGGGAGGTTTGGGGCAGAGTTTACTGATACCAGGCCCAGATTGTAATAACAGAGAGAGGTTTCGGGCAGAGATTACTGATAAAAAGCCCAGATTGTAATAACTGAGAGAGGTTTCGGGCAGAGATTACTGATACAAAGCCCAGATTGTAATAACAGAGAGGTTTAGGGCAGAGTTTACTGATACCAGGCCCAGATTGTAATAACAGAGAGGTTTCGGGCAGAGATTACTGATACCAGGCCCAGATTGTAATAACTGAGAGGGTTGTAGGGCAGAGATTACTGATACCAGGCCCAGATTGTAAGAACAGAGAGGTTTAGGGCAGAGTTTACTGATACAAAGCCCAGATTGTAATAACAGAGAGAGGTTTAGGGCAAAGTTTACTGATACAAGGCCCAGATTGTAATAACTGAGAGAGGTTTAGGCCAGAGATTACTGATACAGTGCGCAGATTGTAATAACTGAGAGAGGTTTAGGGCAGAGATTACTGATACAAAGCCCAGATTGTAATACCTGAGGGAGATTTAGGGCAGAGGTTACTGATACAAGGCCCAGATTGTAATAACGAAAGAGGTTTAGGGCAGAGTTTACTGATACAAGGCCAAGATTGTAATAACTGAGAGAGTTTTAGGGCAGAGATTACTGATACAAGGCACAGATTGTAATAACTGAGAGAGTTTTAGGGCAGAGATTACTGATACCAGGCCCAGATTGTAATAGCTGAGGGAGGTTTAGGGCAGAGATTACTGATACAAGGCCCAGATTGTAATAACTGAGGGAGGTTTAGGGCAGAGATTACTGATACAAGGCCCAGATTGTAATAACAGAGAGGTTTAGGGCAGGGTTTACTGATACCAGGCCCAGATTGTAATAACTGAGAGGGTTGTAGGGCAGAGATTACTGATACCAGGCCCAGATTGTAAGAACAGAGAGATGTTTAGGGCAGAGATTACTGATACAAAGCCCAGAATGCCTACAGTGCAGAAAGAGACCATTCGGCCCATTGAACCCGCACCGACCACAGTCCCACCCAGGCCCTTTCCCTTTAACCTCACATCTTTACACCGGGAATCCCCCTGACACGAGGGGGCAATTCAGCATGGCCAGTCAACCTAACCCGCACATCTTGGGACTGTGGGAGGAAACCGCAGCACCCGGAGGAAACCCACGCAGACACGAGGAGAACGTGCAAACTCCAGACAGACAGTGACCCGAGGCTGGAATCGAACCCGTGTCCCTGGCGCTGTGAGGCAGCTGTGCTAACCACTGTGGCACCGTGCCGCCCAACGTCAGACGTCAGAATGCGGAATGTGTGGCGTCAGAATGTGTGACGTCACCCTATAGCCCATGTGACGTCACTATGTAGTGCGAGTGACGTCAGTGGGTCTGGATTGTGGGTCAGAGACATCTCTCCTGGAGCTGATCTGAATATTCAGCCCTGAGTTGATGGGAATTAACAGCTGATCTGAAACATCTCTCCCGGAGCTGATGTGAATATCCAGCCCTGAGGTTGCGGAATTAAGATCTAATCAGAAGCAGGGAGGTCCTGCGTTCATTTCGGTTAGTCGCCCAATGCATAACGCGCCTGATTACGGGCCAGACGATTTCAAGTTCACGGTAGCACAGTGGTTAGCACTGCTGCTTCACAGCTCCAGGGTCCCGGGTTCGATTCCCGGCTCGGGTCACTGTCTGTGTGGAGTTTGCACATTCTCCTCGTGTCTGCGTGGGTTTCCTCCGGGTGCTCCGGTTTCCTCCCACAGTCCAAAGATGTGCGGGTTAGGTTGATTGGCCAGGTTAAAAATTGCCCCTTAGAGTCCTGGGATGCGTAGGTTCGAGGGATTAGTGGGTAAATATGTGGGGATAGGGGAATAGGGCCTGGGTGGGATTGTGGTCGGTGCAGACTCGATGGGCCGAATGGCCTCCATCTGCACTGTAGGGTTTCTATGATTTCTATGAAGTTCGATTTCTGCCTGGCTCGATGTAAACTTGACGGTAGTTCAAGCTCTCTGTTGTTAGCAGTTTCTGTAATTGTCATCACATTCGCTTCACACGCGAAAGGTCCCCGCTTCGAAACCGGGCAGATACATTATTAAACTTTCTCAATTAGGTTGCGGGAAGTCTGCATGATTTCAATTTTTTATGGGCCAAATGGTGGCACAATGATTATCACTGATGCCTCACAGCGCCAGGGACCCGGGTTCAATTCCGGCATTGGCTCACTGTCTGTGTGGAGTGTGCATGTTCTCCCCGTGTCTGCGTGGGTTTACTCTGAGTGCTCCGGTTTCCTCCCACAGTCCAAAGATGTGCGGGCTGGGTGGATTTGCCATGATAAATTGCCTCTTAGTGTCAGGAGGACTAGCCAGGGTAAATGCATGGAGCTCAGGGGATAGGGCCTGGGTGGGATTGTTGTCGGTGCAGAATCGATGGGCCGAATGGTCTCCTTCTGCACGGTAGGGATTCTGTGTTTTCTATCTGTAGGCTGAGTTGATGATGGAACTGTCGTCTGATCATATTCTGCTGCCTGTTTTCTCAGCCACTGCTGGAAACAGGTGCGTGACAGTTTGATGCAATGCTAATTTGGTTTCTCTCGGTGTATGTTTGAGCGGCTGACAGCGCCGGTCCTCAATGTGGCTGCAACTGTCCACGAGTCTAACCGCTGCAAACTTCTCGGGTTTTTGGCTAAGACTGAGCGTCACATAAAGCCCAAGTTCACGTGCAACAACCTTCTCTTGTCAGCTTGGATCTTGCTCATATCTCTTGTGGGGATCATCAATTGGATTGAATTTGAATTTGAATTGATGTAGGGGCAAGTGTGGAGATTGGTTCTTGATTGTCCTCTCCGCTCTGCGCATTGGCTTTGTAACTTTAAGAAATGAATCACAAAATTGAAAAACCAGCAGACAGGAGCTTCCGGAGATGATGCAGAGTGCATGGGTGGGGCTGCTTTCCGTCCAAAGATGTGCGGGTTAGGCTGATTAGCCATGCTAAATTGACCTTTGTGTCAGGGCGATTAGCAGGGCAAATGTGTGGGGTGACGGGAATAGGGCCTGGGTGAGATTGTGGCAGGTGCAGACTCGATGGGCCGAATGCCCCCTTCTGACCTGTAAGGATTCTTTTTCTAAGATTCTATGATTCATCATGAACTCCGTACGTGAGCCCTTCTGATCAACTCCGCAGAGTCCAATTTCTCCACATTGAAATTGAGAGAGGTTTGGATGCCTGAACGGTGCTGTTGCTGTTGTTTGTCTCACCGATTGTCTGCAGACGTGATTAAGACTTCCTGTGAGTGCAGTTTATCGGGATTAGACAATGCCAGAATAAAACCAAATCACTCCATGTAGTATCATAGGTGAAACTTTAAAAAAACACTTCTCCTTCTGTCGTATCATTTGAGGACAGTAACTAAGTGACAGAATTTCCATGACTCAGATCTGAAATGTATATTAAAATCTGAACTAATCAGATTGGAGTGCTTTTAAACTCTCCAACATGATTTGGGAAAGAGATTAAATGTGTATATTTCACAATTATCTGCCCGAAATCCCCCCTCCCCACCCCCATACAACCAGCTGCTGCCTTACACATTGTCGCTGGCCGCTCTGTAAAAGGGTAAATTGACGCAAGAAAACTCTCGTTCCAATCCGCACTCTTATTAATCTGCTATAATGTGCTCGGATCCTCGCACCTCACTTTCATGTGTCCCCTGTCGTGTTTTTAGTCCTGTGGATGGATACGTGGTTTTCAGTGAGCAGAAACATCCCAAGCTGGGTTATATTCAGTAGGCTTAATAGGAATATCGCTCTATTGTTAGGGACAGGAGTGGGATTAAAGTCGCTGGTCCGGTTATTATAAAGTTGCGAATTATGTCAAAAAACATTTGACAGTCATTGAAAGTGAGAATGAACATTGATGGCACCTTGCTCTCAGGGATTGTTTAAATGGTTCTGTGTCAAGCTTGTGAAATGCACATGTTATATAACTGATCCCTTAGCTAGCACAATACTCCGATCAAATAGACCCTTTGATCAAACCGACCACAAAACGAAGAGTGAAGATGGGGAATAATTCACATATCCAAGGAAATATTAGCAAAAGGCCAAGTGCGAGTTAACTAACAATAAATGCATGTTTAGCATAGTTGCAAGTTAAAACCAACTGCGGCTCAGCTTTTCATGTTGAGCGTTGTGTTTTGTTTTGTTATTCTGTTTATGATCCGGTGACACTCACTGTTGAGACTGAATTGTTTCTGTTTATCAGTGTGAGCGCGCCCTCTGCGGACCACTAACTAGAACTCCCAGTCTGGGGTTTTTGTACAGGTTTCGCCATGTCTCTGAACCAGTGTGGGCTCCATGGCACAGAAATACACGGCGGTGTCAGACAGAAGAGTGCTGGTGATAATTAAAGGAACAGTGTTGTTTTCTTTCTGTAAAGCAGCCGAGAACCTATCTGGGATATCCGGAGACTTATCGGTATCGCCCGAACTATATATCTTCATCAAATACCTTGGAGCTTGCCCGGGATACTGGATGTACCAGAACAGGGTTCGAAGAGCAGCTGTTGAGTATTTACAGCCCAGTGTTATGTTCTGTCCTTCCAGAATCGATAATTCAGATCGATCTTGAAACACTGAATCTTCAGCATTTGCCCCTGTAACAAAACACAGAAGTTATTCAAAATCTGGGAGCGAACATAGTCCATGGGACAGACGCTGATCATTTAAACATTGGCTCAAAGAAAATGCTGGAAATTTTCAGCAGATCTGACATGTGTGAGAGGGAGAACAGAGGTAACGTTTCGTGTCAGGATGACATTTTGTCAGAGTTTATTGACTCACCGGGCCGCAAGATCATTATTATCAGCAGCCAAAATGAGGAGCACATGGTGTCTGGTTTAGGATGCGGCAGAAATGAGACAATATTTGAAATGTGTTGACGTTTCTGTTCTGATATTAAATTGGAAATTCATATCAGCGGAAACTTCACTTACTCAGAAACTGAGGGGCGTTTCCAAGCGACAGGATTGGCTGCTCTCTCTGAACTGATGGTCGTCGGGCACCTATCAATGTTCGCTCTGGACTAATCAACTCTGAGTTTCTCTTTCTCCCTGTATTTCTCAGGTTCTCCGGCTCTCCCTTCGTTTGGGACCTGTTTATCCCGCTGTGTCATTCCGCCACTACCTCCCTTGCCATACTTCTGACTGTCTCTGTCTTCACATTTACTCCACGTTCTTCTCTTTCTGCCCTTTTCCCTGAATTTCCGAGTTTAGACAATACGATTTCTCCCAGTCTCCCATTTCAACGAGTCCAACAAATTGCTCATTATATTATATAAAGATACTCTGAGATTAGATACTATTTATATTAGATAAGGTATAATAAAATATAATAACTTAACGAGTAACATTATGATGGAAAGATTTAAATGAAAATAACGAAAGCACATCGGAAATGGGTGTGAATCCAGGGTCATATTTACATCTTATGTTGGTATTTTAGAGGAGGCACTTCTCGGAATATTGATGGGTTGATTTTGTTTAAAATTAGCTTTTTAACCACTATTAATTGAATAAAGCGAATCGCCAGCAATTAAATAAAGTTGGGATTATCCCTCATGTATACGTTCAACTGCATATAATTACATTGTAATAGTAAAAGGATGAACAAGAGTAATGTAATATAATCATGCAGCAACAACCTTCTGTAATTTGAGAATTCGATGATTTTCCAGGGAATGACCTCAGATCGCCGCCAGATGGCCCCCCGACTGCCCCCCCCCGACTGCCCGCCCCCCGACTGCCCCCCCCCCGACTGCCCGCCCCCCGACTGCCCGCCCCCCGACTGCCCGCCCCCCGACTGCCCGCCCCCCGACTGCCGAAAACCGGTCAGGAAAATCTGGAGACTTTTCCCCCTGTCCCTTGCCGTATTTCTTCAGTAAATATCTCGGAGCTTCCCCGGGATGTTGAATGTACCAGAAGAGAGTCTCGCCAGTGTATTCTGTTGTGTAGTTGCAGTTCAATATTACCGTCTGTCCTTCCTGGACCGTGAATTCGGGCAGGTCCTGGGAAACTGAATCTTGGCCATTGGTTCCTGTAACAACATATAGAATGTGTGAGAAATCTGAGTGAATATAACCCATGAAACACACACTGAGGATCTGAGCTCAGACTCACCGGGCAGCATGACCATTATTATCAGTAAAGCACACAGGGAACACATGGTTCCTGATTGGACAGTAAACAGCCACACTGTTTAAACGATGTTGCTGCTTCTAGTTTATATCACAGAGTCAACTCAGATCAGAGGCAACTGCAATTATTGGGAAACTGGGGGGCGTTTCTCAGTGCTGCGATTGGTTAGTCTGCCTGAGATGATGTTAGCTTTGGATCAATCACTGTTAGTTGACGACGAAGTGCGGCTGGCTTTCTCCAATCAAATTGTAGCCCAGGCTGAGTGCGTCTTTCTCACCCTCTTGCTCTCTGTCACATTCTCAGTCATTCTGTCTCTTTCTCGGTTTAACTCTCTTTCCTTCCAACCGGAGATCAGCTCTTTATATGACACCAGAGCCTGTCTTCATATTGCAATAGACCATGTTTCCGTTGCCATCAGGATAGTATTAATTACGATATCTATCGGTGCGTCTGTCAGAATTCAATCATTTTAGTCAGAGTAAATTAACGACAATAGTGAAAGAGTATACTTAATCTTATTAACGTTTATAAGTACAAACCCAGAGGCCTCAGATGTCTGTGGTTTTATTTGATCGGATTAACTCGCTCATGTTAAATGTTATTTATTTTTATACCAGTTTGTGACGACTTCTCAAGAACCTTAATCTTATTACCACGCGCTTGACCTGTTTACGCTGAACTTTTCGTTCTGACGGGTAGATTTCCTCGGGTTGCGATTGTAAATAGAACTGTACACGGATTGAACATTACTGAGGATTTGGATGGAGATCCCGTGAGGGAAGCAAACGCTGCAACGCAGGAATCTTCAGGCTAAGAAATAAAGATAAAGGGATGGAAAGTTTTCTCAGTGCAGCATCTGGCCTTTAGTTCCTGACAGCAGATCACCACATAACGGTCGAAGGTGAAAGCCACTGTCAGCCAGACTGAACCATCCCGAGTTGCAGACACCAGCACAGTGCTGACAGCTCATCCGGGGGCGGTAGATAGGACACTGTACCTGAAATAAACGCCACCGATCCGGTTGAGGATAACAGTGGTAACCATGACAAGGAAATCAGTCACCGCTATCGCCACCAGGTAGTAAGTGATGCACTGGGAGAGTCCGCACCGTCCACGGGATAGGATGATGATCGCCACCAAGTTGGCTGGAAGAGAATAAAAGGAGAAAGACGTTACCGAGTGGACTGCAAATAAAAAGCTATTCCCGATCCAACCAGTGACTGAAACCCGACTGAAACCCACCTGATCTGCCTATTCACCACCTCCAGATTTCAATTATTCCAAAGGCATTGCTACTTGTTCTCCAGCCACTGCTGGATTAAACATGAGTGAATTCATAGAACATATCAATCAGTCCCTGTCACAAACACCACTCTCTGACAACTGATTCAATTCCTGTGTCTAACCATCCTCTGAGGCTTGTAACTCTTTACAATGTTGATGTCCTGTTTTGACGGTGGACTAAAATTGCAGATGCCCACATTCCCATATTGACCATAAGTGGCACGGTGGCACAGTGGGTTAGCACTGCTACCTCACAGCGTCAGGGACCTGGGTTCGGTTCCAGGCTCGAGTCCCTGTCTGTGCGGAGTTTGCACGTTCTCCCCGTGTCTGTGTGGGTTTCCTCCGCGTGCTCTGGTTTCCTCCCACATTCCGAAATACGTGCTGGTTCGGTGCACTGGCCTTGCCAGATTCATCCGCTGTGTACCGGAACAGGCGCCAGGGTGTGGTGGCTGGGGGACTCTCACAGCTACTTCATTGCAGTGTTAATGTAAGTCTAAATGTAACTAATAAATAAACTTTAACTTAGAACAAAGTAAGCATAAATTACATTTAAAATATGAGCATACATGTTTTATAAGGCGGCACGGTAGCACAGTGGTTAGCACTGCTGCTTCACAGCTCCAGGGACTTGGGTTCGATTCCCGGCTTGGGTCACTGTCTGGAGTTTGCACATTCTCCTCGTGTCTGCATGGGTTTCCTCCCACAGTCCAAAGATGTGCGGCTTAGGTTGATAGGCTATGCTGAAAAATTGCCCTTAGTGTCCTGGGATGCGTAGGTTAGAGGGATTAGTGGGTAAATATGTAAGGATGTGGGGATAGGGCCTGGGTGGGATTGTGGTCAGTGCAGACTCGATGGGCCGAATGGCCTCTTTCTGTGCTGTAGAGTTTCTAAGATTTCTAAGATAAGCATAGTTATTTATTTAATTCTCTTATTGCATCCACATATTTGTAAAGTATTTGTTTCATTCCCTTATTATCCTTGTTTCAAGAATCATTTAACTCTTTGTTTGTCGTGTCTTATGTATTCTGTCAAAAACATTGTAAATTGGTTAATAATTTTCCCCTTCAGCCGTATTTCAGATAAGCACTGGAGTTGGGACGTCTTGTTGAAGTTGGACAAGACATTGGTAAGGTCACACTTGGAATTCTGTGTACAGTTCTGGTCACCCTATTATAGAAAGGATATTATTAAATTAGAAGGGCTGCAGAAAAGATTTACGAGGATGCGACCGGGACTTGATTGTTTGAGTTATAAGGAGAGGCTGGATAGACTGGGACTTTTTTCTCTGGAGCGTAGGAGGCTGAGGGGTGATGTTATAGAGGTCTATAAAATAATGAGGGGCACAGATCAGCTCGATAGTCAATATATTTTCCCAAAGATAAGGAAGTCTAAAAGCAGAGGGCATAGGTTTAAGGTGAGAGGGGAGAGATACAAAAGTTCCAGAGGGGCAATTTATAATTACTGGAGGATCTTGTTGCAGGATTACGGTGCTGTATTTTTCTTATTCCTAAGAAAAATACAGCAGTGTATTCCTGCAACAAGATCCTCCAGTAGTCTGAGAATTCACTGATCTCCCAAGCAGAGGCCATTTACCTCAGATCACCACCAGAGGGAGCGCCCTCACCGTGTTTGTGTGATCACGGTATCAGGAGTGGGTTCCATTACACATTGATACAGGGAAACATAAACCAGGAGAACTGGGTTAATTGTTAGATTACACAGTGATATGTTACAGAGCAGTAATCCAGGGGAACTGGATTAATTGTTAGATTACACAGTGATATGTTACAGAGCAGTAATCCAGGGGAACTGGATTAATTGTTAGATTACACAGTGATATGTCACAGAGCAGTAATCCAGGGGAACTGGATTAATTGTTAGATTACACAGTGATATGTCACAGAGCAGTAATCCAGGGGAACTGGATTAATTGTTAGATTACACAGTGATATGTTACAGAGCAGTAATCCAGGGGAACTGGATTAATTGTTGGATTACACAGTGATATGTTACAGAGCAGTAATCCAGGGGAACTGGATTAATTGTTGGATTACACAGTGATATGTTACAGAGCAGTAATCCAGGGGAACTGGATTAATTGTTGGATTACACAGTGATATGTTACAGAGCAGTAATCCAGGGGAACTGGATTAATTGTTAGATTACACAGTGATATGTTACAGAGCAGTAATCCAGGGGAACTGGATTAATTGTTAGATTACACAGTGATATGTCACAGAGCAGTAATCCAGGAGAACTGGATTAATTGTTAGATTACACAGTGATATGTTACAGAGCAGTAATCCAGGGGAACTGGATTAATTGTTAGATTACACAGTGATATGTTACAGAGCAGTAATCCAGGGGAACTGGATTAATTGTTAGATTACACAGTGATATGTTACAGAGCAGTAATCCAGGGGAACTGGATTAATTGTGAGATTACACAGTGATATGTTACAGAGCAGTAATCCAGGGGAACTGGATTAATTGTTAGATTACACAGTGATATGTTACAGAGCAGTAATCCAGGGGAACTGGATTAATTGTTAGATTACACAGTGATATGTTACAGAGCAGTAATCCAGGGGAACTGGATTAATTGTTAGATTACACAGTGATATGTCACAGAGCACTAATCCAGGGGAACTGGATTAATTGTTGGATTACACAGTGATATGTCACAGAGCAGTAATCCAGGGGAACTGGATTAATTGTTAGATTACACAGTGATATTTTACAGAGCAGTAATCCAGGGGAACTGGATTAATTGTTAGATTACACAGTGATATTTTACAGAGCAGTAATCCAGGGGAACTGGGTTAATTGTTAGATTACACAGTGATATGTTACAGAGCAGTAATCCAGGGGAACTGGATTAATTGTTAGATTACACAGTGATATGTTACAGAGCAGTAATCCAGGGGAACTGGATTAATTGTTAGATTACACAGTGATATGTTACAGAGCAGTAATCCAGGGGAACTGGATTAATTGTTAGATTACACAGTGATATGTTACAGAGCAGTAATCCAGGGGAACTGGATTAATTGTTAGATTACACAGTGATATGTTACAGAGCAGTAATCCAGGGGAACTGGATTAATTATTAGATTACACAGTGATATGTCACAGAGCAGTAATCCAGGGGAACTGGAGTAATTGTTGGATTACACAGTGATATGTCACAGAGCAGTAATCCAGGGGAACTGGATTAATTGTTAGATTACACAGTGATATTTTACAGAGCAGTAATCCAGGGGAACTGGATTAATTGTTAGATTACACAGTGATATTTTACAGAGCAGTAATCCAGGGGAACTGGGTTAATTGTTAGATTACACAGTGATATGTTACAGAGCAGTAATCCAGGGGAACTGGATTAATTGTTAGATTACACAGTGATATGTTACAGAGCAGTAATCCAGGGGAACTGGATTAATTGTTAGATTACACAGTGATATGTTACAGAGCAGTAATCCAGGGGAACTGGATTAATTGTTAGATTACACAGTGATATGTTACAGAGCAGTAATCCAGGGGAACTGGATTAATTGTTAGATTACACAGTGATATGTTACAGAGCAGTAATCCAGGGGAACTGGATTAATTATTAGATTACACAGTGATATGTCACAGAGCAGTAATCCAGGGGAACTGGAGTAATTGTTGGATTACACAGTGATATGTTACAGAGCAGTAATCCAGGGGAACTGGAGTAATTGTTGGATTACACAGTGATATGTCACAGAGCAGTAATCCAGGGGAACTGGATTAATTGTTAGATTACACAGTGATATGTTACAGAGCAGTAATCCAGGGGAACTGGAGTAATTGTTGGATTACACAGTGATATGTTACAGAGCAGTAATCCAGGGGAACTGGATTAATTGTTAGATTACACAGTGATATGTCACAGAGCAGTAATCCAGGGGAACTGGATTAATTGTTGGATTACACAGTGATATGTTACAGAGCAGTAATCCAGGGGAACTGGATTAATTGTTGGATTACACAGTGATATGTCACAGAGCAGTAATCCAGGGGAACTGGATTAATTGTTAGATTACACAGTGATATGTCACAGAGCAGTAATCCAGGGGAACTGGATTAATTGTTAGATTACACAGTGATATGTTACAGAGCAGTAATCCAGGGGAACTGGAGTAATTGTTAGATTACACAGTGATATGTCACAGAGCAGAAATGGATGTTAAGTTTGCTGATGACACAACGATAGATTGGAAAATAAATGGTGATGAGGATGTAAGGGGACGATGAAGGGACATAAGTAGTTCAGTGAATTGGCAAAGCTTCGCCAAATTGTGTTTAATGTGGGCGGATGTGAAAATGTACATTTTGGCCTGATGAATATAAAATACACTTAATAACTAAATGGTGCGAGATCACAACATTCTGAGGGACAGAGGGATTGGGCCGTCCTTGGGCATGAATCAAAAGGGGCTAATATACAGGTACAGCAATTAATTAGAAATGTCATGAAATGTTACCATTTATGACGAGGGAATGAATTATTAAATAGGAAGGGTCAGAAATTCCTCAGATATAGGAGCAGAATTAGGCCATTCGGCCCATCGAGTCCGTTCCGTCATTCGATCATGGCTGATATGCTCCTCATCCCCATTTTCCTGCCTTCTCCCCATAACCCTTCAACCCCATTACCAATTAAAAATCTGTCTAACCCCTCCTTAAATTTACTCACTGTCCCAGCCTCCTCCGCTCTTTGGGGTAGCGAATTTCACAGATTCACAACCCTTTGGGAGAAGTAGTTTCTCCTCAACTCTGTTTTAAATTTGCTGCCCCTTATCCTAAGACTGTGACCTCTCGTCCTAGAATGTCCCAGAAGAGGAAGCATCCTCTCCACGTCTACTTTATCCGTACCTTTTATCATCTTGTCAGTGATCTCTCATTCTTCTAAATTCACGCATGTTTCCATTGTGCAAGGCACTGGAGAGACCACATCTGGAGTATTGTGTACAATACTTGATTCCTTATCTATAGAAAGATGGTAATGTGTTAGAAAACTGCCCCAGGCTCCTGTGAATTCCTCCAACTGGTATTTAATGTAGACTTGAATTGATTTATTTTAAAACGGTTTATTTTAAACATATTGAGACTGGCCTGAAAGTGGTAGACTGGGGACTATCACACAGATGCTCTCAATCTGATGGTGTGGTGGTATTGTCACTGGACTGGGAGCCCAGAGTCCGAGGGTAATGCACTGGGCAGCCAGCTTCCAATCACACCACAGCAAATAGTGAAATCTCAATTCAATAAAAATCTCTCATTAAAGGCCTGGTGATGACCATGAAACCATTGCCGTTAAAACCCATTTGGTTCCCCGATGCCCTTCAGAGAAGGAATTTATCCGACTCCAGAATAAGACCAGAGGATGCTGGAAAATCTCAGCAGGTCTGGTAGGACCTGTAAGTCTTTCATGTGAATCCAGGTCCACACGATGTGGTTGACTCTGGAATGGCCCAGCAAGCAAGCTGCTCAGTTCAAGGGCAGTTAGGGATAGACCACAAGCAAGGAACTGGGAACAATCTGCACTAAATATTGGCCAGTTATTTTCAGTCTGGAAATGTAAAGCTGCCGTTTCGCTCTCAGTCAGGAACAGATCCCAGTTTTACACCAATCTCTGATTTAACAGCACATTGGAGAGCTGGTGCAGACACGATGGGCCAAATGGCCTCCTGCACCAACACTATTCTGTGAAATCTTAGAAAAACAGGGAAATGCTGGAATTAAACTCAGCAGGTTCGGCAGCATCTGTGCAGAGAGAGAGAGAAACAGAGTTAACATTTCAGCTCTGTGACCTTTCCTGTGAACTGGGGAAAGTTCGAAATGTAACAGGTTTGGAGAAAGGGGCGGGTGGGACAGGGACTAAAGGAAGGTCTGTGAGAGGGTGGAAGACAGGAGAGATTGAATGAGAGAAAAGTGAACCCCCCCCACCCGAGCCAAAGGGAATGGAGATGGAGCGAGAGAAGGAACAGAGAAACAGAAGCTGTGTCTGGAGCAGGGGGGCTGCCGACTGAAAGAAAGAAAAATGAAACAAGCAAAGAAAAAGAAGCAGAACGGGCTGAGAGTTCACTCTCTGAAACTGTTGGACTGAATCTTGAGTCCAGAAGGCTGTAAAGTGTGGAGGGGGTGGGTGAGTGGGGGGGGGATGTTCTCCTGGACCTGCTCCAGACCCTGGTTAAAACAGTAACCAGTAGATCCAGGATGGGGGGGGGGGGGGGTCACTCTGGCTGATCTGCTGTGGTCTTGTCTGTGCCCAGCTCAATCTGATCTGTGCAACTCAAACACACTGGAGAGTGTTTGATAGGAAATGAAGATTGTGAATCTAACTCAGTGTGTGAACTCCCTCAGAGGCTCCCACACTGCATTCCAACAAACTGAGCTGGATTGGACTGAATGGGAAGTCATGGGAATGGAGCCCTCACTGACTTCATGCATCAAGTACATTTCTGGATGGAAATTAGCTGCATAGACTCCAGCCTGGTTGTTGGTGTGAAACAGGAGCTGATGTCTATCTGTGTGTGTGTGAGTCCCTGCGTGCAGCTCCCAGAGAGTTTAAAATCCTGCATCTGTCTCTCTGCAGAGCTGCTGGTTAAAGACACACTTACAGCATTTATCAGACAGAAACTTAACTCTCATTCTCTCCCTCCCCTCCCCCAGCCAGTGCTTCTGTTTAAAAAACAGTTTAAACGCTTTATGTTGCAGCTCTGATCTCTGGTGAATCATTAACCACACACACACATTCAGACACCCGGACAGACAGATTGTAAATCAGAAGTGGCAGTTGTAAATGCAGCAACAAAGAACTTTGCAAGATATTGTTTCAGTTCAGGCAACTTAAGGAAAAGTGAATTTTGCAAGAATCAGCAAAGGGTGCAAACCTGTAGCCGATGGAGTCCTGGATGAACAAGTTGTACAATCCACATTCAGACCTGGCCTCTCTCTCTCTCTGGCAGTGCAGGGCTGCGAGTTAATTGAAACCCATCTTCTCTCAGCTCCCAGTGCTGGTGATGTGAAGCTGGGAGTGGGGGGGGAGGGAGAGCCTTGGGATAAACCATTTGCCTGGTGCTCACTAACCCCCACACACACAAACACCCCCCACACACTCAGAGACAGGTTGGTGTTGGACTGGCCCATACCTGGAGGAGGTGTGTTCAGGTGAGGTGTAGGAGATGTGGTTGGATAAGGATTGATTGGGGAGGTGTGGGACTCAGTGAGGTTATAAAAAGGCTGGCGATGCATTGTCCAGTCTCTCTCTACACGTGGGTTGGTAAGTATCAGGTAAGCTGTGTCTTTGTGAGTGAGTGAGTCAGTGTGTGCTTGCATGGAGTTCCAGCTCTGATATTTTAACCCCCCCTTTCCCAGCACAAAACCCCTGGCCAAGGATCTGTCTCCCCCACCATGGGAGAGGGGATGGAAGGAGTTGGAGAGATCACCGAGGGAAAACATGGGCGATGGTGAGTATGAACCTCTTGACTTTCTGTCTACACCTTTCCCGCCTCAGCACTGCTTTTCTCTCTGTTTGCAGCCTCCTCTCAATCTCCCTCTCCAGCTTTCCCCCTCTCCGTCTCTCTCTCTCTCCGTCTCTCTCTCTGCCTCTCTCTCTCTCTCTGCCTCTCTCTCTCTCTCTCTGCCTCTCTCTCTCTGCCTCTCTCTCTCTCTGCCTCTCTCTCTCACTGCCTCTCTCTCACTGCCTCTCTCTCTCTCTGCCTCTCTCTCTCACTGCCTCTCTCTCACTGCCTCTCTCTCTCACTCTGCCTCTCTCTCTCTGCCTCTCTCTCTCTCTGCCTCTCTCTCTCTCTCTGCCTCTCTCTCTCTCTCTGCCTCTCTCTCTCTGCCTCTGTCTCTCTCTCTCTGTCTCTCTCTCTGTCTCTCTCTCTGTCTCTCTCTCTGTCTCTCTCTCTGTCTCTCTCTCTGTCTCTGTCTTTCTCTCTGTCTCAATCTCCCCCCCCCCCTCCTGGGCTTTGCCCCCCCCTCCTGGGCTTTGCCCCCCCCTCCTGGGCTTTGCCCCCCCCCTCCTGGGCTTTGCCCCCCCCCTCCTGGGCTTTGCCCCCCCCCTCCTGGGCTTTGCCCCCCCCCTCCTGGGCTTTGCCCCCCCCCTCCTGGGCTTTGCCCCCCCCCTCCTGGGCTTTGCCCCCCCCCTCCTGGGCTTTGCCCCCCCCCTCCTGGGCTTTGCCCCCCCCCCTCCTGGGCTTTGCCCCCCCCCTCCTGGGCTTTGCCCCCCCCCTCCTGGGCTTTGCCCCCCCCCTCCTGGGCTTTGCCCCCCCCTCCTGGGCTTTGCCCCCCCCCCTCCTGGGCTTTGCCCCCCCCCCTCCTGGGCTTTGCCCCCCCCCTCCTGGGCTTTGCCCCCCCCCCCCTCCTGGGCTTTGCCCCCCCCCCTCCTGGGCTTTGCCCCCCCCTCCTGGGCTTTGCCCCCCCCTCCTGGGCTTTGCCCCCCCCTCCTGGGCTTTGCCCCCCCCTCCTGGGCTTTGCCCCCCCCTCCTGGGCTTTGCCCCCCCCTCCTGGGCTTTGCCCCCCCCTCCTGGGCTTTGCCCCCCTGGGCATTGCCCCCCCCGCTTGCCCGCCCCCCGCTTGCCCGCCCCCCGCTTGCCCGCCCCCCGACTTCCCGCCCCCCGACTTCCCGCCCCCCGACTTCCCGCCCCCCGACTTCCCGCCCCCCGACATCCCGCCCCCCGACTGCCCGCCCCCCCTCCTGGGCTTTGCACCCCTGGGCATTGCCCCCCCCGCTTGCCCCCCCCCGCTTGCCCGCCCCCCGCTTGCCCGCCCCCCGCTTGCCCGCCCCCCGACTGCCCGCCCCCCGACTGCCCGCCCCCCGACTGCCCGCCCCCCGACTGCCCGCCCCCCGACTGCCCGCCCCCCGACTGCCCGCCCCCCGACTGCCCGCCCCCCGACTGCCCGCCCCCCGACTGCCCGCCCCCCGACTGCCCGCCCCCCGACTGCCCGCCCCCCGACTGCCCGCCCCCCGACTGCCCGCCCCCCGACTGCCCGCCCCCCGACTGCCCGCCCCCCGACTGCCCGCCCCCCGACTGCCCGCCCCCCGACTGCCCGCCCCCCGACTGCCCGCCCCCCGACTGCCCGCCCCCCGACTGCCCGCCCCCCGACTGCCCGCCCCCCGACTGCCCGCCCCCCGACTGCCCGCCCCCCGACTGCCCGCCCCCCGACTGCCCGCCCCCCGACTGCCCGCCCCCCGACTGCCCGCCCCCCGACTGCCCGCCCCCCGACTGCCCGCCCCCCGACTGCCCGCCCCCCGACTGCCCGCCCCCCGACTGCCCGCCCCCCGACTGCCCGCCCCCCGACTGCCCGCCCCCCGACTGCCCGCCCCCCGACTGCCCGCCCCCCGACTGCCCGCCCCCCGACTGCCCGCCCCCCGACTGCCCGCCCCCCGACTGCCCGCCCCCCGACTGCCCGCCCCCCGACTGCCCGCCCCCCGACTGCCCGCCCCCCGCTTGTTTCCCCCCCCCCCCCCCCCCGCTTGTTCCCCCCCCCGAGCTGTCCCCCCCTCTCAGACCCGCCCTGACCAATTCCTCTGAGACCCTCCAGTCCCACCAGGATTTCACCCCCCCTCCCCCCAAATCCCAGCCCTATCCATAGGGGCCCCTCCCCAGCTCCTGAACTCCTGTCCCCAAACCCCACCCCCACCGACAGACCCAAACCCCACCCCCACCGCCAGACCCAAACCCCACCCCCACCGACAGACCCAAACCCCACCCCCACCGACAGACCCAAACCCCACCCCCACCGACAGACCCGAACCCCACCCCCACCGACAGACCCAGCCCCCACCGACAGACCCGAACCCCACACCCACCGACAGACCCGAACCCCACCCCCACCGACAGACCCGAACCCCACCCCCACCGACAGACCCGAACCCCACCCCCACCGACAGACCCGAACCCCACACCCACCGACAGACCCAACCCCCACTGAGCCTAATCCCCCCCGACTCCTGAACCCACTCCCAATCCTAAACCTGCCGCACTCAATCTCTCACCCCCAAATTCCCCTCTCCCCTCCAGGTTCCCCACCCCCCAAAACCCCCTTTAAATCCCCACTGCCCAAACCCACTCTCAGTCCCTCCACTTAAACCCCTCTGAACCTCCCCTCTGCCCAATCTCTCTCTGCCCCTCCTCCCGATCCTCTCTGCCCCTCCCCCTGATCCTCTCTGCCCAATCTTCTCCAATCCCAATTCCCCCCCCCCCCCCCCCCCCCCCACTCCAGCCAAATCTGTTGTCCCTCCTCACAATCCCTCTAAATCTCCCGATCCTTCCCTCTGAGCCCCGTACCCCGCTCCCCCACTGCCCAAACCATCTTCAAAGCCCCCCGGCTGAATATCCCTCTAAGTTCCCCTCTTTCCCCCCACCCCTCTCAACCTGGCAAATTCCCACTCCCTCCCTGTGAACAGCCTCTGGACTGACAGATCCCCCCCCTTCTAATTAGTAACCCCCCCCCCCCCCCCCCACCACACATCTATCCCCGTCCACCACCCCCCTGTAAACAGCTCCTGGTGGAGTTGGATGTGGAAACTCTGCCCATTTTAAACATTAACGTTCAAACGACTAATTCCCCTGACACTGAGCAGCCTGTGTTATAACATCCCGCACCCCCATCCTGTACAACAGACCCCCTGTCTGATTCCCCCCCCCCCCTCAATTGCCCCCTTTCTCTGATAACCCCTGACTCTGGTCAGCCTGTGTTATAATATTCCCCCCTCTTGTACAACAGCCTCCCCCACCAGCCCCTTCCCTCTCTGTCTAATAGCCCCTGGCTCTGAACAAGCCCCTGTATTACACACTCCCCCCTTTCAGCAGTGCTGAATCCCTCTGAATTGCCCCCGATTCCCTCCCTCTGCGTTCCTGGGCCTTTGCTGCTTGTGAACAGCAAACCCGTGATCTGGCCCGTCCCCCACGAGAGAGCAGAGAGGGAGATAAGAGGCAGAGAAGCAGAGAGATATAGAGATGGAGTTAGAGAGAATGCTACTGTAATTCAGACAGAATGATTCACAGAGAGAGGGAAGCAGAGATCAGATACAGAGAGAGATAAGAGGCAGAGAGATATAGAGATGGAGATAGGATGCGACTGTAATTCAGACATTGATTCACAGAGAAGGGAGGGAGCAGAGATAAGAGACAGAGATATAGAGATGGAGTTAGTGAGGAATCTGCTGTGATTCAGACAATGATTCACAGAGAGAGGGAAGCAGAGAACAGATAGAGATATAGAGACAGAGGATGCTACTTTAATTCAAACAGACTGAGTCAGGGGGAGGCAGAGATAGAGAGAGGGGGAAGCAGAGAGAGATAGAGAGAGTCAAGCAGATAGCTAGAGAGATAAGACAGAGAAGCAGAGTTAAAGTTCAAATTTTATTCGTCACAAGTAGGCTTACATTAACACTGCAATGAAGTTACTGTGAAAAGATGGAGATAGAGAGAATGCTGCTGTACTTCAGACAGAATGAGTCAGAGAGGGAGCAGAGATAGATAGAGCGAGAGAGAGATGGAGAGGAGGCTGCTGTGATTGAGATAAAATGATCCACAGAGAGGGAGAGAGAGATGTGCAGAGAGGCTGAGATACAAAGTGAGATGTCGAGATAAATAGAAAGTGGGGCTTTGGCAAGACAGTGACAAAGTTTCAGAGAGAGAGTGAAAGATAGAGAGAATGAGAGAAAAGGGAGAAAGATGCTGCCATTTTGAGAGGCTGAGGTATAAAGGATGGGGAGAGACAGGGATTGGAAAGATGTGGAGAAACAGTTCTGAGGATGGGGGAGTTGCACAGACAGAGCTTCAGGGAGAGGGATTGAAATCTGGGATTACATTGGAGCAGGGATCACTGGGAATACCCCCTCCCCCTGACACACAGACCACTAACCCTCCGTGTAAAAGCCCCACCAGTCTATCTGTGAATAAAAATGAACGACCAAGACACGGGGACTTTTATTAATATTTTTCTCTCTGGTTATAGCTCTTGTCCGAGGATTCCTCACGGCAAAACTATTCGCTCTCTGCATCGCCAAAGTTTCCAAAGGAATTCTCCTTGGAAGAGAGAAAGAGAAAATAAAGTGAAATTTGATTAAACACAAAACAAAAGCTGATTATAAACAATAAAAGGCACAGCAAGATCCCAGGACTTGCTGAAATTCACAATCTCACTGGGGGAGGTGGGGGAAACATTCATTTTCACCTCCTCATTATTAAACCCTGACAAAATGGGAACACGTTTCAAATGCAATGAACTTCCAACTGCCTCCTGACTGTCCCGATATTGAATTTATTAAACACATCAAAGCATTCTGGGGGCTTTACTCCAGAGACAGGCCAGTGAAAAAACACAGGAGGCCCCAATGAAGTTCCCACTTCTATCAGTCACCTCTCTCCCCTCACTCTGTTTCTCCCTCTCCGTCTCTTACACACTTCCCCCCAGATCTCTATCTGTCCAATACCCCGTCTCTGCTCCTGTCTCTGGATAACCTGTCCTGATCTCTGCTCTGTTTCTCTATCTCGAGGCGAATCTGGATTGAAATGCTCTCTCTAAGTTTCTGTCTGACCGTTTAAAATAAAACTCACAATCAAAAGGGAAATGAGAAGGGGGCGGGAGCTGGAAAATCCACAATCCCACCCTGAAGCGGCTGCTTCACATTTTATTGAACCATTGAATTCAGCCACTTAAACCCTGTTGGGGAATTAAGCGAATGCAAAAGTGCTGCTGAGATTTAGGCCGTGAAGTGAGGCCTAGTCACAGAGGCATTATTCCTCCGGTAGAAAGAACAAACCCCCCTCTCTCCCACCCCCCAGTTAAACAGAACAATCTTCTCCATCCACACCCACAAATCCCAGCGCCCTGTCTAAAAACACAAGCAGGACTCTGGGATTGAGAACAAGCCTTTCCCCCAGGCTCAGGAATTTGAATTTCAGCTCCCTCTCCCTCCCGAGTGCTTCACATTGAGAGAGAGAGAGAGAGACTGGGAATGCTGCAATCAGGATCCCACAGGGAGTCCCACACTGCAGGAGGACACCCCCCCCACCCCCAGAGCCTCTGTCTCTATCCCCCTACCCCCCCTCCACTGAGCCCCCCCACACTCCCCACCCATTCTCTGTTCCTCTCTCTCTACCCCACCCTCCTTCCTCTCCATCTTTTCATGTTTAAAGTGTGGGGCGCTGTCACAGTGCAGGGAATATGGGGCGGGGAGGAGGGCACAGCAAGATCCCACACACAGTCTGAGCAGGGCTAGATACAAAGTGATTTTTAAGTGAGGATTGGGCTAAAGTGAGTGGGCAATGAGGGAACCACACTTCTCCCTCTCTCTCCCTCGCTCCCCCCCTCCATCTCTTCCCCCACCCCAAATAAAAATAATGACAAGTCACTCCAGGATTGGGGCTGTTTGTACATTCAATATGAACAGGGAACCTTCCACTTCGAGCACAGTCACACCTCTCTCTCCCATTCCCTCTGTCTCTCGCTGTTTCTTTCTCTCTGCCTGTTTCTCTGCCTCTATCTCTGAACCTGTCCAGCCCCCTCTGTGTCTCTTTTGCTTTCCCCCCAGATCTATATATATCCAAACCCCATCTCTGCGCCGGTCTCTCCTACTCTGGATAATCTGTCCTGATCTCTGCTCTGTTTCCCCGTCTGGGGATGAATGGGGATTAAAATGCTCTCTCTGATAAGTTTCTGTCTGACCGTTTCAAATAATGACGTGTTGTGGGCCACGTTTGCTATTTCTCAGTGATTTCCATGGGGAAATGGGGAGGGAAGCTCCTCCTGCAAAGCCAGATCTCTCTCTCACTGCAATGTGGCAGCAGCCAGATTCCAATATCTTTATATTGGGAAAAAATCTTTTCAAACACAACAGCACAGATTCAGCCTCAGTCACACAGCCGCTGGTTACAAATCCCACCTTCTGGGAGGGTGTGAGTGAGGGTCTTTTCCCCCAGAGACTGGGGAGCTGGGCTGTGAGTGCAGAGCAGAGGACCCCCCCCCCCCTAACCCAGCCCCCCTCCAGTGTGTCTCCTCTCCCTGCCCCTCTGCCTTTGATCTCCCTCTGTTACCCTCCCTTTCTCTCTCCCTCCCTGATAACTCACAATCAAAGGAGAAAGATGGGAGAGAGAGAGATACAGCAGGAAAACCCACAATCACATCCCCAATCCGATGGATTTAAGCGGCTGCTGCTGGTTTTATTCGGCTGCCTTTCTCTCTCTCTCTGTCTTTCTCTCCTTCCCCCCCTCCCTGTCTTTCTCTGTCTCTGTCTGTCTTTCCCTCCCTCCCTGTCTCTCTCTCTCTCTCTGTCTTTCCCTCCCTGAAATTAAATCAAAAAAATTCACATTGGTGTTTTCCTTCACATTTTATTGAAAGATGAAATATAGACAGGAATGTCTGGGGAGAGAGAGAGGGGAGGGGTGCAGAGATTGGGAAGAACGCTGGAGAGACAGAGACAGGGAAATTATGAACCCTCCATCCAAATAGAAATTCCTGGGAAAAGAGAGAGGAGAATCTGGAGTCACAGAGCACAGAAACAGGCCCTTCGGCCCACCAGGTCTATGCTGGCCGTCAAATCCCAATCTATACTCCCCCCATTCCCCAGCACTTGCTGCACAGCCTACGATGCCTCGGTGATTTAAGTGCTTTAATTTACCCGACCCCCGTTTCCACTTTCTTTCCTTTGAACCCACTTTGCGGTCCGTGAGCGAGATTTTGTTTAATAAAGTGTGGTCGCTGTTGCAGTGCGAGCAAAGGCCACAGGCCCTGTGTGTGCACAGCAAGATCCCACAACAACAGCAGCAGCAGCAACAATGTGAACCTGAATCAGATGGGACACAGTCCTCCCCAACACACACCCAACACTCTCGCCTGCTGTGAGCCCCCTTCCCCACTCACTACCCTGTGTGTGTGTGTGTCTGTGTGTGTGTGTGCGTGCGCCTGTGTGTGTATCTGTCTGTGTGTGTCTCATCCCAAATTTTCAGAAAGGGTTGAAGTCCCTCTTAAAACGAAGCCAAACCCTTTTTAAAACACAATCTCTGTAGTGCTCTGGAAGATCCCAGAAGGTGCAGTTCGCTGTGTTGTGTGTTTTAATTTGGGAAATGTTTATACAGAGGGAGAGTGAGGCAGAGAGGGGCTGAGGCTGTAGGGCCACACAGTGGCACAGTGGTTGGCGCTGCTGCCTCACAGCTCCAGGGACCCGGGTTCAATTCCCGGCTCGGGTCACTGTGATCCTGTGTCTCTTCCCCCACCCCCTCACTGCACCCCCCACAAACCTCACCTCTTGCTTTCTTTTCCTGTTTTCCCCCTCACTCTCCCCCTCTCTCTCTCCCACTCCCTCCATCTTTCTCTCTCACTCCCTGTCTGCCTTTCTCTCTCTCCGTCCATCTTTCTCTCTCTCTCTCCCACTCCCTCCATCTTTCTCTGTCTTTCTCTCTCTCTCCCTCACACTGTTTCTCTCTCTCTTTCTCCCTGCCTGTCTCTCTCTCTCTCTTTCTCTCTCTGTCTCTCTCTCTGTCTCTGACTTTCCCCCTCTTTCTCTTTCTCTCTCTCTCTCTCTCTTCCTCCCTCCCTGTCTTTCTCTTTCTCTCTCAGAGACTGGGAATGCTGCAATCAGGATCTCACAGAGAGTCCCACACTGCAGGAGGACACCCCCCACCCCCAGAGCCTCTGTCTCTATCCCGCTACACCCCCCTCCACTGAGCCCCCCCACACTCCCCACCCCTTCTCTGTTCCTCTCTCTACCCCACCCTCCTTCCCCTCCATCTTTTTATGTTTAAAATGTGGGGCGCTGTCACGGTGCGGGAAATATGAGGAGGGGAGACAGAGCATGAGGGCACAGCAAGATCCCACACACACATTCTGAGCAGGGCCAGATAGATACAAAGTGATTTTTAAATGAGGATTGGGGTAAAGTGAGTGGGAAATGAGGGAACCACACTTCTCCCTCTCTCTCCCTCCACACGAGAGACCCCCAGATCCTGTGTCTCTTCCCCCACCCCCTCACTGCACCCCCCACAAACCTCACCTCTTGCTGCCCTTTCCTGCTCTCCCTCACTCTCCCCTCTCTGTCTCTCTCTCCCTTTCTCTCTCTCCCCCCCTCTCTGTCTCTTTCTCTCTGTCTCTCTGTAATATGGTTATGAAGCTGCATATATAAGGTTAAAGATGTGGTGTTTGAGAAATGTAAATATTGAAAAGAAATGCTGAGAAAACCAAAACGAACCATCCAGCGTTGTGTCTTTAGAAAGCCACACCCACAGATCCCAGCGCCCTGTCTAAAAACACAAGCAGGACTCTGGGATTGAGAACAAGCCTTTCCCCCAGGCTCAGGAATTTGAATTTCAGCTCCCTCTCCCTCCCGAGTGCTTCACAGTGAGAGAGAGAGAGACTGGGAATGCTGCAATCAGGATCCCACAGGGAGTCCCACACTGCAGGAGGACACCCCCCCCCCCACCCCCAGAGCCTCTGTCTCTATCCCCCTACCCCCCTCCACTGAGCCCCCCCACACTCCCCACCCATTCTCTGTTCCTCTCTCTCTACCCCACCCGCCTTCCCCTCCATCTTTTCATGTTTAAAGCATGGGGCTCTGTCATAGTGTGAGGAATATGGGGCAGGGGGACAGAGCATGAGTGCACAGCAAGATCCCACACACAGCTTGAACAGGGCCAGATACAAAGTGATTTTGAAGTGAGGATTGGGGTGAAGTGAGTGGGAAATGAGGGAACCACACGTCTCCCTCTCTCTCCCCTCCATCTCTCCCCCACCCCAAATGAAAATAATAAGTCACTCCAGCATTGGTGCTGTTAGTACATTCGATCTGAACAGGGAACCTTCCACTTCGAGCAGAGTCCCACCTCTCTCTGATTCCCTCTTTCTCTCGCTGTTTCTCTCTCCCTCTATCTCTGAACCTGTCCAGCCCCCTCTGTGTCTCTTTTGCTTTCCCCCCAGATCTATATATATCCAAACCCCATCTCTGCCCCGGTCTCTCCTACTCTGGATAATCTGTCCTGATCTCTGCTCTGTTTCTCCGTCTGGGGATGAATGGGGATTAAAATGCTCTCTCTGATAAGTTTCTGTCTGACCGTTTCAAATAATGACGTGTTGTGGGCCACGTTTGCTATTTCTCAGTGATTTCCATGGGGAAATGGGGAGGGAAGCTCCTCCTGCAAAGCCAGATCTCTCTCTCACTGCAATGTGGCAGCAGCCAGATTCCAATATCTTTACAACACATCAAATATGAGGAAAATATATTTTCAAACACAACAGCACAGATTCAGCCTCAGTTACACAGTCGCTGTTTCTAAATCCCACCTTCTGGGAGGCTGTGAGTGAGGGTCTTTATCTCAGAGTAAAGTATAAAGTAAAGTTTATTTCTTAGTCACAAGTAAGGCTTACATTAACACTGCAATGAAGTTACTGTGAAATTCTCCTAGTCGCCACACTCTGGTGCCTGTTAATGCACCAGAGTGGGTTAATGCACCGAACCAGAGACTGGGGAGCTGGGTGGGCTGTGAGTGCACAGCGGAGGCTCCCCCCCCCCCCCCCAGCTAACCCACTCCCCTCCAATCTCTCTCCTCTCCCTGCCCCTCTGCCTTTGCCCTCTCTCTCTCTCTCTCTCTGTTACCATCCCTTTCTCTCTCTCTCTCTCTCTCTCCCTCCCTGATAACTCACAATCACGGGAGAAAGATTGAAGAGAAAGAGATATAGCAGGAAAACCCACAATCACATCCCAAATCCAATGAAAGGGTTGACCAGGATGTTGCCTGGTATGGAGGGTATTGGCTGTGAGGATTGATTGAATAAACTGGGATTGTTCTCCCTGGAAAGACGGAGGCTGAGGGACGACCAGCTGGAAGTTTATAAAATTATGAGGGGTGTGGCGAGGATAAACAGTTGGGAGCTTTTTCCCAGGACAGAAATGATAATTACAAGGGGAACAAGTTCAAGATAAGGGGGGAAAGGTTGAGTGGAGATGTGCGGGGAAGGTTTTTACACAGAGGGTGGTGGGGGCCTGGAATGCGCTGCCAAGTGAGGTGGTTGGGGCAGATACATTAGTGACATTTAAGACTTATCTGGATAGACACATGAACAAACGGGGTAGAGAGGGATACAGGCCATTGGTCTCGATAGGTAAACATGATCGGCGCAGGCTTGGAGGGCCAAAGGACCTGTTCCTGTGCTGTGCTGTTCTTTGTATTAAAGTGTCTGCTGCAGGTTTTATTCGACCGTCGAGTCCCATCGATTTAAACACAGGCACTGTTTGGAAAAGGAGCAAAATGCAAAAGCCTTCCTGAGGTTAGGCCTGGGATTGAGGCCTGGTCACAGAGGCTGCATTATACATCCTGGACAAAGAACAGGTTCCCCAGGCCCCGGCCAGTTCACCAGAACAATCCCCTCCAGCCCCGAAACCTCCCGGACAGGGCCTGGGAGGAGGGAGGGGGGAAAAGGGAACCTGTGCTTCCCCCACCCCCTGTCCCCTTCCACCCTCCCCTCACACCGCACGCAGCCCCCATTACAGAATCACAGAATCCTACAGTACAGAAGGAGGCCATTCGGCCCATCAGGTCTACACCAACCACATTCCCATCCAGGCCCCATCCTCATTCCTCCATGTGACTCTCTCTGTCTCCCTGTCTCTCTCTCTCTTTGTGTGACTTTCTCTCTGTCTCTCCCGATCTCTCTCTCCCTGTCTAATATTGTTATGAAGTTGCGTATATCAGGTTAAAAATGTGGTGTTTGACAAATGTAAATATTGAAAAGAAATGCTGAGAAAACCAAAACGAACCATCCAGCGTTGTGTCTTTAGAAAGCCTGTGTCTCTGTGCTGGGGATTTTAAACTGCAGAAAGCAGGCTGCAGAACACAACTTTACAACATTTGTGTCCAAAGCAGCAGCCAGAGTCCCAGCAGAGCAAAACAGGCTTTGAACTGGACCAATGATTTTAAAACAAGCTCTCAAACGCACACAACCAATTGCATTCAAATTGGGGCGTTGGTGACAGCCTCAAGCCACTCAAATTGCAGGAATACTGTGAGGAAATTCTGGGTATTTAAACCCGGGACAGGGGGAAATAACGGGGAGGGAGCGACCTTGCTGCCTCTTTAGATTGAAGGGGGGAGAGTCTGATACTGAATCCTGCAGTAATATATACAGCTTCATCACATCACCATCTAAATAGAAGCAGAAACCAACTCAGAAAGTATTCCAGACCCAAGCAGCAGAAGGAAGTTCACACTTCCAACAGACGCCTGGTTATTCGAGGGTGACTCTATTCTGTAATGATTTATTTCATTATTCCTGAGTGAGTCTTGTCCTTGGAACAGCATTCTACTGGGGAGTTCATTCAGTTTGTTCATTGTTTTAATAAGGTTGTCACCCAGTCTAAATTAAAGACCTGTTTGGTTGTTCCTGATGGAGAGAGTGTCAGATCTTGCTTTAATTTACCAATTTCTCCCACAGTCCAAAGCTGTGCGGGTTGGGTGGATTGGCCGTGTTAAATTGACCCCAGTGTCAGGGGGATTAGCAGGTTAAAAGTGTGGGGTTACGGGAATAGGGCCTGGGTGGGATTGTGGTCGGTACAGACTAGATGGGCCGAATGCCCTCCTTCTGCACTGTAGGGATTGAATGTCTAAAACCAGTCGCTTCCTCCTGTCTCACACACACTTACTTAAGATTACGAGGCGAGGAGTATCCCTTTAGGGGGTTACAAAATAGCGCAGAGGGAAACATCACCTCAGAGTGGTAACAATATTTATAATCCCACAATCACACACCCACCCTCCCTTAGTCAATGAATGAATGATTCAAATGACAATGAAGGTAATTCTGCACAGCAAGATCCCACTGCCAGTCCCACAGTGGAGGAGGACACCCCCAGACTCTGTGTCTCTTTCCCCCTGCCCCTCCTGAGACCCTCTCACACCTCCCCCACCCCCTCTCTGTTTAGCTCTCCCTCCATTTCTCTATCTCTCTCTCTGCCTCCTCCGCCTCCCCAACCCTTATCCTTCCCCTCAATCTTTCCTGTTTAAAGTTCTGCTCATGGTCACAGTGCGAGGAATAGGGAGCCAGACCCACCTGTGTGCACAGCAAGATCCCACACACACACAACCTGGTGAGGGCCAGATTAAATAAATGTTGTGGGTGAGGACTGCAGGAGAGTGTGTGGGAAATGGGATCCACTCCTCTCTCTCTCTCTCTCTCTTCCCAAATTAAATTGACAACAATTCACATTGGTGTTTTCTTAAACATTTTATTGAAAGATGAAATATAGACAGGAATGTCTGGGGAGAGAGAGAGGGGAGGGGAGGGGTGCTGGGATTGGTAAGAACACTGGAGAGACAGAGAAATTCTATACCCCCCCCCCCCATCCAAATAGAAATTCCTGGGAAAAGAGAGAGAGAAAAGAATCTGGAGTCACACAGCACAGAAACAGGCCCTTCGGCCCACCAGCTCCATGCTGGCCATCAAATCCCAATCTATCCTCCTCCCATTCCCCAGCACTTGCTCAAGAGCCTACGATGCCTCGGTGATTAAAGTGCTTGAATTTACCCGACCCCTTTTCAAGCTTTTTCCTTGAACCCACTTTGCGGTCCCTGAGCCAGATTTTGTTTGAAAATAAAAAGTGTGGGCGCTGTTGCTGTGCAGGCAAAGGCCACAGGCCCAGTGTGTGCACAGCAAGATCCCACAGTAGCAGCAGCAATGTGAACCTGAATCAGATGGGACACAGTCCTCCCCCCACCCCTCCCCCACTCTCTTGCCTGCTGTGAGCCCCCTTCCCCACTCACTACCCTGTGTGTGTCTGTGTGTGTGTGTCTGCATCATCCCAAATCTCCAGAAAGGCCGGAACTCCCTCTTAAAAGTAACCCATTTTAAAACTAAAATCCCTGTGGTGCACAGCAAGATCCCACAAAGTGCAGTCAGCTGTGTTGAGCATTTTTTAAATTTGGGAATTGTTTATACAGAGTGAGGGAGCCAGAGAGGGGCTGAGACAGTGAAATCCCTCTCTCAGGACCCTCAGAATTAAACTGGAGACCCTGTCCCTCACTGAAACCCCCCCTCCCTCTAACAGCCTGTGTCTCTCCCCCTGCATCTAACCCACAACTCCAGCTGTTTCCATCCCTCCCTCTTCCTCTCTCTCCCTGCCTCTCTGTCTCCATCTGTTTCTGCTCGAGAAGAGACAGGGAGAGAGAGAGACGGGGAGAGACAGAGATAAAGCGAGAGAGACAGATATTTGATAATTAATTGTGTATGGTCGCATGATTGAGTGTGGTTTAATTTGGTGATTTTTTTTATACAGAGAGGCAGAGAGAGAGGTGAAGACAGTGACATTCTCCCCCTGGCACCCTCGCAAGTTCAAAGACACAAAAGCTGCAGACACTCACACACACAAACTGGGTTTGGTAAGTTTCCCAATCTCTGCAGCTTCCCATGTGGCCCAGGGTTTGAATTGAAATTTAAAAGCAGCTTGGAGAGACTGCAGGATTTTTGAGTTGAGTTTCTCCCCCCCCCTCACCCTGTAAATATAAAATAGAAATTCCTGGATTAAAATATTCCCTTGGACAGAGCAGAGGGAATGTGTGAGTGGTGTGTGTGTGTGTCTGAGACCTAGGCTGGATTTGGGAATATCTGCCTGCTGAAGAGGGTCAGTGAAACCATCCTGGCTGAATATCTCATCGCTAAAGAGTCACAGAGAGAGATATCTGATCAATAAATGTGTTACTGAACCCACTCTGGATGCTCCCTCTATCTCTGTCTTTCTCACTAACTTCATTGCAGTGTTAATGTAAGCCTTGTGACACTAAGAAATAAACTTTAAATCTTTCAACTTTAAAAACTCTCTCTTTCTGTCTCTCTCAGTAACTGCAGCGTTAATGTAAGCCTTACTTGTGACACGAATAAACAAACTTTAAAACTTTAAATATCCTCTGTCTCTTTCTGTCTCTTTATCTATGTCTCTGTGTGTCTCTGTCTCTCTCAGTAACTTCATTGCAGTGTTAATGTAAGCCTTACTTGTGACACTAATAATCAAACTTTAAAACTTTCAACTTTAAAACCTCTGTCTGTGTGTCTCTGTCTCAATTCAGACACTAGTTCAGTGCCAGGTTGAGAGGGGGTCAGTATTGAGCAGAGTGGGAGGCAGTTTGATACAAAGTTTGCAGAAACTGCAGCGAGTGTTTGTAAACATGTTGGGGTTGTGGAAAGGTCAGTGTGTAACAAGCTGAGGGAAGGTGTTTCCACTTCACATGTGGCTACTTTTTGACAGAGTTACCTTTGCATCTACAGGGAGCTCTGAAGCCTCATGGCTTTCTGCCTGCCTCTGTTTGAACAGTTTAATATGTTTCAGCACTGAGACCTCTGGCCCTTGTTGGGAATATCAGTCTCCCAGAATACCAGTATACCTGACTGCCCACCTCCCCGCCCGCCAACCCCAGCCCCCAACCCTGTGTGTGTGTTGTCCCAAGTCTGGAGACTTCCCCACAGTCCCCTGAAAGGTTTAAACTGCCTCTGAGAAAACACCCCTTTTTAAAACAAAATCCCCAGCAAGATCCCACAAGGTGCAGTCAGCTGTGTTGAGTGTTTTGTAATTTGGGAAAAGTTTATACAGAGAGAGAGAGAGAGTGAGGCAGAGAGGGGCTGAGACAGTGAAATCAAACCCCCCCGGGACACCCAGAATGAAAATTACACAGCACAAAATCCCAGGATTGCCCCTTTCCAGGTTTTACTGAGAGATTGTCCAACTAAATATTAATTCCTGGGAAAAAGAGGGAGAGAGAGAGAATAAAGAGAGGCAGAGAGAGGAAGGAAATGGAGAGAAAAGCAGAGAGAAATAGACAGAATGGGGGAAAAGCTGTGGAGAGGATGAAATGAAAATCTGAACATCTGTAAACTGAATTGTAAAGGCCTCTGTGAATTTTATTCAACAATTAGGTTCATTGCTCTGTCTCCGACCCCTGTTATTTTAGATTTAAAGCAAACTTATAGACAGTTTCATACATAATTTACTCTGCCACCCACCAAAGGGTTAACGTGTTTGCGACTAATTGCAAAGCCGGGATATTTTAACCCCAGGGTTTCAAACTCCAGCCCCCCACACCCCACAATCAACCAGAACTGGTTCATCCGAGGAAGCGAGATTAAAATTAAACCTGGATCAGGTTAATAAAGAGACGACAACTCACATGCGGCCTATAGAACAGGCTTCAGTCCATCCATCCTCCTCTGGAGAAAAGCCCCTTGTCCAAGGATTCCGAGTCCCGTTGCAGTCTTCAAAATTCAAATCCCTGGGGAGAAGAGAAAATAATTAATTAAAATACAAGAAAATGTTTAAATTAAATTGCACGAGAGCCCAGGATTCCCCCTTCTCAGTTACACAATCTCTCAGTAAAATCTAAATATTAATTCTTGGGGAAAAGGGAGAGAAAATAATTAAAGTACCAGAAAATATTTAAATTAAATAGCACAAGAGCCCAGGATTCCCCTTCTCAGATTTTACTGAGAGATTGTCTAACTAGATATGAATTCTTGGGGAAAAGAGAGAGAAAATTAATTAAATACAAGAAACCATTTGAATTAAATCTCACCGAAACGCAGGATTCCCCCTTCTCAGTTACACAATCTCTCAGAAACATCAGAATGGCATGAACAGAGAGAGAGAAATCTACAAACAGAATCTCCTAAAACTGAATTCAAATATCCAGAACCCCCCAGTCCATCCCTGTCTCCCTCTCAGACTCCAGGAGCTGCTCATCTCCCTCTTTCAGTTTGGGAAGGGGCTGCTGATTCCTTCGGGACACTTTTTAAAATCGCCCTCCCGGGATTGATTTCTACAACTCCCTCCATCTCCCTTTCACTATCTCCCTCTCTTTTCTCCCTCTGCTCCTGTCTCTCTTACTCAGTGTAAAGATGGATGTTCCTGTCTGGATCCTTGTCCCTGTCCCCTCTCTTTCTCACTCGTTGTCTCTGTCCATAGCTGTTTCTTTCCCTCTCTCTCATGTACTCTGCATTGAAATGAGCGATGCCATATTCCTGTCTCCCTGTTTACAATAACACAGTTTTTGTTGATTAAAGGTTTAAAGAGACACAAAGGAAGATGGAGCCAGAGAGAGACATTCTGGAGAGTGATAGACAGATATGGAAGAATGCTCGAGAGAGAGAGAGAGAGAGACATTCTGGAGAGTGATGGACAGATATGGAAGAACGCTCGAGAGAGAGAGAGAGAGAGACATTCTGGAGAGTGATAGACAGATATGGAAGAATGCTCGAGAGGGAGAGAGAGACATTCTGGTGAGTGATGGACAGATATGGAAGAATGCTCGAGAGGGAGAGATGAATGGAAAGAAACAGGAAGGGAGAGAAAGCTGAAGATAGGGGAAAAATACTGGAGAGAGAGACAGAGAGAAAAGCAGAGCGAAATAGAATGGGGAAGAAAGTGCAGAGGGGAAGATAAATGTAAAGGCTGAACTTCAGAAAATTGAATTGTAATGTCCTCTGTGAATCTTATTTAACATTCGGGTAAATCACTCTCTCCCACCCCTGTTATTTTGGATTTGCATCAAACTTTTAGACAGTTTCATATTACAGATATTTAATTTACTCTTTGCCACCCAGCAAAGGGTTAACCTGTTTGTGACTAATTGCAAAGCCGGGATATTTTAACCCCAGGGTTTTAAACTCCACCCCACCCCATCCCACAATCGAACCAGAACTGGTTCGTCCAAGAGAGCGAGATTACAATTAAACCTGGATCAGGGTAATAAAGAGACGACAACTCACTTGAAGCCTATAGAACAGGCCTCAGTCCATCCATCCTCCTCTGGAGAAAAGCCCCTTGTCCAAGGATTCTGAGTCACATTGCAGTCTTCAAAATTCAAATTCCTGGGGAGAAGAGAAAATAATTAATTAAAATACAAGAAAATGTTTAGCACAAGAGCTAAGATTTCACTGAGAGATTGTCCAACTAAATATTAATTCCTTGGGAAGAGATCGAATATAATTAATTTAAATACAAGAAAATGTTTAAATTTAATACACAAGAGCCCAGGATTCCCCTTTCTCAGTTACACAATCTCTCAGTAAAATCTAAATGTTAATTCTTGGGTAAAAGAGAGAGAAATATATTAAAATACCAGAAAATGTTTAAATTAAATAGCACAAGAGCCCAAGATTCCCCCTTCTCAGATTTTACTGACAGATTGTCCAACAAAATATTATTTCCTGGGAAAAAGAGGGAGAGAGAGAGGGAATAAAAAAGAGAGACAGATAGAGGAAGGAAAGGGATGGAGAGAGAGAAAGCAGAGAGGAAATAGACAGAATGGGGGAAAAGCTGCAGAGAGGACGAAATGAAATTTTGAACTTCTGAAAACTGAATTGTAAAGGCCTCTGTGAATTTTATTCAACAATTAGGAACAGCGGTCTGTCTCCCATCCCTGTAATAAAGAGACGATGACTCACATGCGGCCTATAGAACAGGCCTCAGTCCATCCATCCTCCTCTGGAGAAAAGCCCCTTGTCCAAGGATTCCGAGTCATGTTGCAGTCTTCAAAATTCAAATTCCTGGGGAGAAGAGAAAATAATTAATTAAAGTACAAGAAAATGTTTAAATTAAATAGCACAAGAGCCCAGGATTCCCCCTTCTAAGATTTCACTGAGAGATTGTTTAACTAAATATGAATTCCTTGGGAAGAGATAGAATGTAATTAATTTAAATACAAGAAAATGTTGAAATTAAATAGCACAAGAGACCAGGATTCCCCTTTCTCAGTTACACAATCTCTCAGTAAAATCTAAATATTAATTCTTGGGTAAAAGAGAGAGAAATATATTAAAATACCAGAAAATGTTTAAATTAAATAGCACGGTAGCACAGTGGTTAGCACTGCTGCTTCACAGCTCCAGGGACCTGGGTTCGATTCCCGGCTTGGGTCACTGTCTGTGTGGAGTTTGCACATTCTCCTCGTGCTTGCGTGGGTTTCCTCCGGGTGCTCCGGTTTCCTCCCACAGTCCAAAGATGTGCGGGTTAGGTTGATTGGCCATGCTAAAACTGCCCCTTAGTGTCCTGGGATGCGTAGATTAGAGGGATTAGCGGGTAAAATATGTAGGGATATGGGGGTAGGGCCTGGGTGGGATTGTGGTCGGTGCAGACTCGATGGGCCGAATGGCCTCTTTCTGTACTGTAGGGTTTCTATGATTTCTATGAAGAGCCCAGGATTCCCCGTTCTCAGATTTTACTGAGAGATTGTCCAACAAAATATGACTTCCTGGGAAAAAGAGGGAGAGAGAGGGAATAAAAAAGAGAGACAGATAGAGGAAGGAAAGGGAGAGAAAGAGAGAGAGAAAGCAGAGAGAAATAGACAGAATGGCGGAAAAGCTGCAGAGAGGACACAATGAAAGTCTGAACATCTGAAAACTGAATTATAAAGGCCTCTATGAATTTTATTCAACAATTAGGAACAGCGCTCTGTCTCCCATCCCTGTTATCTTGGATTTAAAACTAACTTTGAGACAGCTTCATATTACAGACATTTAATTTACTCTCTGCCACCCAGCAAAGGGTTAACCTGTTTCTGACTAACTGCAAAGCCGGGATATTTTAACCCCAGGGTTTCAAACTCCAGCTGCCCCCCCACACCCCACAATCGAACCAGAACTGGTTCATCCGAGGAAGCGAGATTAAAATTAAACCTGGATCAGGGGAATAAAGAGACGACAACTCACTTGCGGCCTATAGAACAGGCTTCAGTCCATCCATCCTCCTCTGGAGAAAAGCCCCTTGTCCAAGGATTCCGAGTCACATTGCAGTCTTCAAAATTCAAATTCCTGGGGAGAAGAGAAAATAATAAATTAAAATACAAGAATTCTTTAAATTAAATAGCACAAGAGGCCAGGATTCCCCCTTCTCAGTTACACAATCTCTCAGTAAAATCTAAATATTAATTCTTGGGGAAAGAGAGAGAAAATAATTAAAATACAAGAAAATATTTAAATTACATAGCACAGCAAAAAACCCAGGATCTCCCCTCAGTTACACAATCTCTCAGTAACACCCAAACACAACAAGTCAGTTGTAAAGCAGAGACTAAAGAGATTGAGACAGTTCCCTCCCTGTGTGTTTCTCTCTCTCTCTCTCTATTCCACTCTCATTCAGATCTCGCTCCCTCTGATATGAAACATTAAATCTGGATCAGGTTAATAAACAGACACAACTCACTCGGGATGAAGCCTGAGCAACAGGCCTCAGTCAGCCCTCCCTCTGGAAGAAGCTCCTCTCCCTCGTCCTGGTCACAAATATTCCCGTCCTTTGGATCCTCGACACATCCCCAGTTTTCAAAATTCCTCAGGAGAAAAAGAGATAAAAATTGGTTAAAAAGAGAGAGAAAAAGAGACAAGGCCATTTTAACAATAAGACACACAACATATCACAGCGAGGAGTCCAGCATTTCCATTCAAGTCCATTCAGCATCATGTCCACACAAGCAAAGCACAGGTAAAAACGCAGATTGAGACACACACACACACACTGAATCAGAGTGGGAATGTTTTCAGTGCAGGGGGATTATTGGTGTGGAGACTGAAGGCTCTCAGATTCACATTTATCCTGAGTGTGCTGGATGCAAACCCCACCCTGAGTCTCTGACATGTCTGCAATGTCTGTCTCTCTATTGAGATGCTAATTCACCCCCCCTCCCCCTCTCACCCCAGAGGAGTTTGTGGCAATGTCAGACTGACTATTGATATGTTAATGCAGGGAGGCAATGGATTCTGCAATCTCCTGCCTTTAGTTTCTTTAGTTTAGTTTCAAACTTTATTTCTTTTCCCCCGTAGGTCGTGTTCGTCCATTTCAAAAGCCCCCTGACCCCCGCACAGCAGCCCCAAAAATCCTTGCAGCCGCTCCCCACAACCCAGCGAGTGGAGGGGGAATGGGGATGTGTGAGTGAGTGGATTGGGGGGATTGTGTCAGTGTGTGTCTGTCTATCCCCCCCTCTCTGCTCACACTTCCTGCCCAGCCTGCTGAAGACAGGGAAAGAATGGGAGTTGAACAAAGCCTCCTCTCTGCCTCCATTTTCAAAGGATTTGCCCCTTTCTCACACCAGTTTTGTCCATTGAGCTGTCCCTGTCAATTGGAAAAAAGTTTTATTTATCTCGCTGTGAGATATGAAGTCACTAATTACTAAATACAGGCAAAAACATCCCATTATGAGACACGGAGGTTCAATGGGATTTTAAACTGAAATCCTCGGATGTCAATTCCTTAGGTTAAAAGTTTCTAATTCATTAATTTGAATTAAATTAAAACCGGCCAGTATATTCTCACCAGCTGCTTTCTGTTAACTCTCCCCCTTATCACCGGTGGTTAGCACTGCTGCCTCACAGCGCCAGGGACCCGGGTTTGATTCCCGGCTTGGGTCACTGTCTGTGCGGAGTCTGCACGTTCTCCCCGTGTCTGCGTGGGTTTCCTCCGGGTGCTCCGGTTTCCTCCCACAGTCTGAAAGACGTGCTGGTTAGGGTGCATTGGCCGTGCTAAATTCTCCCTCAGTGTAACCCGAACAGGCACCGGAGTGTGGTGACTCGGGGATTCTCACAGTAACTTCATTGCAGTGTTAATGTAAACCTACTTGTGACACTCGTAAATAAACTGAAACTTAACACTCCTGAACTCTCCCGCCAGCACTCACTCACTGTTGTACACTTACTCAGTCTCACACACATTACACACATACTCACTTTTACACACTCCCTCTTGCACACTTGCTCACACACACACTCACTCTCATAAACACTCGCTTTAACACACTCTCATCAACACACACATGAATACTCCCTCACACACACTCACATTCACTCACTTGCACGCACACACACTCTCTGTCTCTCACACACTCTCTCTGTCTCTCACACACTCTCTCTGTCTCTCACACACTTTCTGTCTCTCTCACACACACTCTCTGTCTCTCTCACACACACTCTCTGTCTCGCTCACACACACTCTGTCTCGCTCACACACACTCTGTCTCTCACACACTCTGTCTCTCACACACTCTGTCTCTCACACACTCTGTCTCTCACACACTCTGTCTCTCACACACTCTGTCTCTCACACACTCTCTGTCTCTCACACTCTCTGTCTCTCACACACTCTGTCTCTCACACACACACTCTGTCTCTCACACACACAGTCTGTCTCTCAAACACACAGTCTGTCTCTCACACACACTCTCTGTCTCGCTCACACACTCTCTGTCTCTCTCACACACACTCTCTGTCTCGCTCACACACACTCTCTGTCTCTCTCACACACTCTCTGTCTCGCTCACACACTCTCTGTCTCTCTCACACACACTCTCTGTCTCTCACACACACACTCTCTGTCTCTCACACACACTCTGTCTCACACACACTCTGTCTCTCACACACACTCTCTGTCTCTCTCACATACACTCTCTGTCGCTCACACACACTCTCTGTCTCGCTCACACACACTCTCTGTCTCGCTCACACACACTCTCTGTCTCGCTCACACACACTCTCTGTCTCTCACACACACACTCTCTGTCTCACACACACTCTCTGTCTCACACACACTCTCTGTCTCACACACACTCTCTGTCTCACACACACTCTCTGTCTCTCACACACTCTCTGTCTCTCACACACTCTCTGTCTCTCACACACACTCTCTGTCGCTCACACACACTATCTGTCTCGCTCACACACTCTCTGTCTCGCTCACACACTCTCTGTCTCGCTCACACACACTCTGTCTCTCACACACACACTCTGTCTCTCACACACACTCTCTGTCTCTCACACACACTCTCTGTCTCTCACACACACTCTCTGTCTCTCACACACACTCTCTGTCTCTCACACACACTCTCTGTCTCTCACACACACTCTCTGTCTCTCACACACACTCTCTGTCTCTCACACACACTCTCTGTCTCTCACACACACTCTCTGTCTCTCACACACACTCTCTGTCTCGCTCACGCACACTCTCTGTCTCTCTCACACACACTCTGTCTCTCACACACACTCTCTGTCTCTCACACACACTCTCTGTCTCGCTCACACTCTCTGTCTCTCACACACACTCTCTGTCTCTCACACACACTCTCTGTCTCGCTCACGCACACTCTGTCTCTCTCACACTCACTCTCTGTCTCTCACGCACACTATCTGTCTCGCTCACACAAACTCTCTGTCTCGCTCACACAAACTCTCTGTCTCGCTCACACACTCTCTGTCTCGCTCACACACTCTGTCTCTCTCACACACACTCTCTGTCTCTCACACACACTCTCTGTCTCTCACACACACTCTCTGTCTCTCACACACACTCTCTGTCTCTCACACACACTCTCTGTCTCTCACACACACTCTCTGTCTCTCACACACACTCTCTGTCTCTCACACACACTCTCTGTCTCTCACACACACTCTCTGTCTCGCTCACACACACTCTGTCTCGCTCACACACACTCTGTCTCGCTCACACACTCTCTGTCTCGCTCACACACTCTCTGTCTCGCTCACACACACTCTGTCTCGCTCACACACACTCTGTCTCGCTCACACACACTCTGTCTCGCTCACACACACTCTGTCTCGCTCACACACACTCTGTCTCGCTCACACACACTCTGTCTCGCTCACACACACTCTGTCTCGCTCACACACACTCTGTCTCGCTCACACACACTCTGTCTCGCTCACACACACTCTGTCTCGCTCACACACACTCTGTCTCGCTCACACACACTCTGTCTCGCTCACACACACTCTGTCTCGCTCACACACACTCTGTCTCGCTCACACACACTCTCTGTCTCTCTCACACACACACTCTCTGTCTCTCACACACACACACTCTCTGTCTCTCACACACACTC